>NW_006159616.1:6186006-6229516 GCF_000334495.1 Tupaia belangeri chinensis | reverse complement strand
ACCCTCCCCCCCCCCCCCCCCCCCCCCGTGCCTGTCACCTCCTCTCATTTGACAGGAGAGAGCATCAGAGCCCAGAGAGGTTCAGTGAGTTGTCTATGGTCACACAGCACACTGATGTAACCAACGCGTCCCACCTCTGGTGAAAGGGACAGAGTGCCTGGGCCCTGAGTGTCATCAGCACCATCATTAGCACCATCAACTATACATGAGTGGGGGCTGAGGTCTTCCAGTCATTCCCATAGCTGCTGTCTCAGGGGACATGTGAGCTGGGCAGGGCAGGAGCAATCAGATATTATTGTCATTTTCCAAAGGGGAAACCTGTGGCTCAGAGGTGGCTCAGGTAAGACTAAGGTTCACAGAGTGAGGGGCCTCCTGACACCCAGCCTGGGGCTCTGGCCTCCTGAGCAGGGCAGCCATCAGATGATGGCATAGCCTGGCCACTCTCCATCCCTGCTCCTTCCTACCAGACTCTGAGTCCTCAGCTAAGCTCATCAGAGGGGAAAGGGAGGGCCCCTCTTCCAGGAGGCCCCAGGACTGCTTGATGGGCCTGAGACACTCAAACACCATCATGCAACGATTTTTTCTTCTCTCGAGGAGCAGGACAGATTCATAGCTTCCGACTATCGACTTTGCCTTTAAGCAAATTGCACAAAAGCAATGGGTGTCACTTCCAGAAAGATCGATGATATTTCTGCAACAGGGGACAAGAGCCCGAAAGGTTTGCAACCTCCTCGGTAAAAGTTTCTTCTTGTTTAGACACATCTTGGGGGGCGGGGTGAAAAAATGGCTAAGTTGGACAAGGAGGTGCGTTTTCAGAGAGTTAAAGGAGCAGGAGTTTGATGTCATTCCAGCTCAGCCGTTTCTCCCCCAAGAAGGGCAATGTACTGGATCAGACCAGCTCCCTGCGCAGGGAACATGCACTCAGCCAAGTCCCGATGCTCAGCTGAAGACCACGAGGTGTCCTTCTGTGACTTACCCAGCCCCTCCAGCTCTGGGGCCCAGAACCTGCCCACTCTCCTGAGGATGAAACACGCCGATGCAAGTGAAGCACTTGAAATAGCACCTGGCACTGGCGTGATGGTTAAGGCAGCTAGATTCCACATTACTGTTCGCACAGTTCACGTCCCGGACCCTGCACCTTGAAAAACACACTAGGCATGTGTGTGTCCAAAATCCTGAGAGGAGGATGGAGGAGAGGGGATTGTGGTGTGGCCATCCCTGCTAGAGGGTGATCTCTCATTTTCCCTCTCTTGCGCTCCGTGTCTGCTTCCCATAGCAAAACTAAAAACTAAAAAAAAAAAAAAAAAAAAAAAAAAAGGGAAGAAAAAGAAAAAAGCAAAAATGTCTAGCACATAGCGGGCTCAAAGCCAGTGTAAGCCATTTCCCTCTTCCTCATAGTATTCCTCTAACACCTGAGATGAGGGAGTTTAGGGAACACAGCGAAGGTTCGGCTTGGAGAAGGGAGTGAAAAGAGACAGAAACGCTTCGGTGCCTGTGTCTCAGCACCCGGGAACTGTATCTGCCCACGTTGAAAAGGAAAAGCAACCACGGCAGCTGTAACCGAGGGAGGCGGTGAGGCCCACCCAGAGGACGGTCTCCCTAGCTGGGCAGGATCTAAGACAATAGTCCAGGGAGGATACGGCCCAGAGGTCAGGAGGTGGCGTGGCCCTGTATGTCACCAGCCAGACTTCTCACCAGCCACAGGTTCCTGGGTAGCAGGCCCGGACCCACAGTCAGGGCTCGCGGTGCTGGGCGGTGCTGGGTGGTGTTGGGCGGTGCTGGGCGGTGCTTGGTCTGGCGCCGGGAGAGACGTGAGCTGATGAGGTTTCCTGCTTTCTCCAGCGCCATGTCCTTGCCCACTTTGGAGGGGAGTGGCTGGATGGCACAGCAGGGATCAAAGCCTCTTCCTTCTCTCTGTGTCTGCCTTTGTCTGCTCTCTGTCTCGCCCAGAGCTGTCCCAGAAAGTGGGGGCCGGTGTGTCTCCTCCAGGCTTTGTACTGCAGGATCCCCTTCCCCACACCGAACCCACTGCCAGGCTGGGCGAGCCTCCTTGTGAAATCAAAGGCTCTCGGCAGGGGGCTGGGCCCAGAGCTGTGCCGGCCACAGTCACTCCAGCAGCGCCATTGTGAAGCCCCTGTTTAGTGCCAGGCCCCAGTGCGTGACCTCCCAGTAACTATGAGGGAGATGTGACAACCCCATTTACACATGAGAACGTCGAAGCCCAGAGAGATAAAACAGTTCGTCCCAAATCACAGTTTGGAGGAAGCAAGAGTTGGGATTTGAACCCGATTGGGACGAGATGCCATCCTTAACCACCACACTGCCACACGCCTCACAAGATGGGAAGTAGTAGACAAATGTAGCTTTGTTCTTAATTAATAAACCTACTCCCCACTTCCCCATCCCACTTTACTTAAACGGATTCCAAAGCTTCCCCACCCACTAATTCACTTGGTCCTGTGAGAAGGGCTGAGAACTTGCCTTCCCATTTCACTGATGAGGGGCTGAGGCCAAGGCAGCCAGGCAGGCCGAGACCACACTGAGCCTCAGCCCAGGAACCCCAGGCTCCTTCCCCTTCCGCTAGAACATCGAGGTGTCTCTGGGAGAAGCCAGCCGGAGCTCTGCCAACAGAAGGAGTGATTATCATAAGCTCATTTCCCCAAGTACCATTCCCTTCTTTTGGAGACGGCATTTCGCTTGCTAATAAGGGCCGTGTTCCCCGGTCTTCTGTCCTCACTTCAGTTTCTCAGCCGTCTCCCTCTGCAGCAGTTTAAGCGAGTTATTCATTAACTGCTATGCACCCAGGAGGTGTTTATATCAACTGCACATTTGGAAATTCAGCCGCAGTGGAAGTGTGGGTTCCAGGAGGCTGACCTGCTGGGAGATCGGGGAGGACTGAGGGAACCTGCTCGGGTGGAGCTCACCTTTCCATGACCCCACGAGTGCAGGACAGCCACCAGCTGTCTTGAGAACAGAAGCCTTGTAGGAGGCAGGGGACTGACGCCTATGAGAACGGTCATTCCCTTGCTTAAAACCTTTCTGTGGCTCCCCATCCTCTGGCCAGGCTTCTCATTCTGGTCTCTCTATCCTTCCTTCCTTCCATTTTTCTTTTTGAAGTAATTTTTGTTATAGGGCAAGAATGCTTGCCGGAGAGACAGAGACAGAGAGACAGAAAGAGAGAAATTACCTCCCCACCCAGGGAAATGGCCATGCTGCAATCTCCCCTCCTCCATGCTCCTCCTGGAGTCTTGGGCATGCACACACACACACGCCTGGCATGAGTTTCAAGCCTCCAGGTCTGGGACTCGAACTGCACTTAGCCATGTGGGAGTCCAGCGATATAACCATTATGTCATCTACTGGTCCTCTTCCTTCCTTTTCCTTTCCCTCCCTCCCGTCCTTCTTTCCTTCCTTCCGTCACCCACCCACCTATCCACTCATTTATCCTGCTTCCCATCCCCCACCATCTATCTTAATTCACTGATTATTTAGTTAATTCGCTTAGTGACCACCGACCTCATCCTGCTCTCATTTCCTCATTTTAGAACACTAAAACAGTTTATCCGTCATCCTCTGTCCACCCACCTATCCCCTCTCTGTCCTTGGCCATTGTCTCTCTGCCACCACTCTCCTCTACCCCACTAGAGTAAAGGGTCACTAGGGCAAAGGTACCCTGAGTGCCATCCAGCGAATTTAACGAGTGTCTGTGGAGCAGTCAATGAGCGTGTAATAGGAAAGAACACACCAATGTACGGGGGCCAGGCGCACACGAAGAAATGCCACGGGCTGGGCCCCCGTCTCTCTAAGTCCAGCGCTCCCTATGAGGGGAAGTGGGACATCCCAGGCCAGTAGGAAGAACCCAAGTCCCCGCCTGCCATTCTGGGCTCTCCGACGACGTCTGGCCCTGCCCTTCACCCCTGTCATCTAACAGCTGCCAGACAGCTGCTGCGGCTCCATGCTCCAAGCCCTTCTCCTCTTTTCTTTCCCAGGGCTTTGCGCATGCTCCCTCCCCTCAGGCATTCGCTTACTCTCCAGTCGGTCTGGAAGACCTTCTAGACTCAGACTCCACCTCCTTGGGAAGTCTTCCTTTCTCCCCATTTGGGGCAAAGGTAGACTCACTCCACAAGCCTTGTAACTCCATCTACAGAATATTCCAGATGGGGAATTTGCTTATTTCTGTCTCTCCCAGGAAACGGAAACGCTGTGGGGGCAGAAGCTGTTTCCTTAGCACCTAAGACTGTGGTATTTGTGAGACCATTTTAGTAATAAGTATTTGTGGAGCTATTACAACGATGGTGACTACTTACTACATGCTATTTAGCCTTTTTTTTTTTTTTTTTTTTTTTTTTTTTTAGAGATTTTGCTATAAGGTACATGCACTTGCCAGAGAGACAGAAAGTGAGAAATCACCCCCCAGGGAGATGGCCATGCTGCAATCCCTTCTCCTCCACTTTCCTCTTAGGATTTTGGGTACATACGTGCATATGACCGGTGTGTTTCAAGGTTCTGAGTCTGGGACTTGAACCGTGGTCAGCCATGTGGGAGTCCAGCAACATAACCATTACCCATCTGCTGGTCCTGTGCTGGTGAGTCTTCTCAGGGCTTCGACATCCTTCCTCAGAAGAACGCTGTAGGGCGGGCACTGTTACTGTCCCAGTGTCACCGATGAGGAATCAGATGCAGAGAGATGGCGCTCATTTCCGCGGGCTTATGCCATCAGCACGCGCTGGAGCCAGAGCTAGAACCTGGGCAGGCTGACCCAGCAGCCCCTGTGCCGAGTGTCCCTGTGGCATTGGCCAGATCTTTTCACATATTTAAGTCTCAGTTTACCCATGTATACAATGGCTTTTACAAAATGAGCTTATATTTAAGGGCTCTCTCCAGTGAGGACTCTGGATTCTCTTCTATCTAGAGCAGTCGCGAAGGTTAGCAATCGCCTTCTTATGTTACAGAAATGTATTTGGGGCCTTTAAGGTTGGGGAGGAGGGTACCAGCACGTTTTTGTTTCTAGGACAGATTCGGTCTAGAAAGAAACGCAGGAAAATGGGCGGTAGCTCGAACGTATCGGAGATCCTGGACTGTGCTGCATGAACGTTGCCTCCCTCGTTCTTCCCTTCTCCCTGGCCATGACTTTTGGCAGTGGCAGAATCCACTTTCCCAGTGACATGTGGGCAGAGCGGTGGTGTGCTGCTTCCAGGACAAGGTTTCTAGAGCTACGGCGAGTTCCTGCCAGCACTCTCAAGTTCCTGCTCTCCACGGGAGTGTCTGAGACCCGAGGTCCTAGGATAAAGACACATGGAACAGACCCAATCTCTATAAGCCTGGAGTCTAGGCCGGCCCGACTTCACCCTGCCATGAGTAGCTGAACTGTGATTGACTTACCGATCTATGAATGTGCAATACATGCCTGGGGTTGTGAGCCACTGAGACTTTGGGAATATCACGCAGCATCAGCACAGTGCAAACTTGTATGTAGACTAAGCGCCAGACCCCTCACCGGTGTGAGTGTAGCATCTTCTTTGAATGATGTTGTCTTTAATCATACAGAGATCTAACATTACCATCAAATTAGCAGTAACACTGAGCAAGCGGGGACCATTCATACTTCTCTTCCTTCTCTAATCCTTGCCTGGTAACGTCTCAGGGAAAAGGGATTTCGCTGACTGGCCATACAGTGGTTCTTTTCTGTTTTGTTGCTTTTACAGAGAAGGAAGCTACATCCGTTACTGGAACCTGCCTCCAAATGAAGCGCCTGGTCACAGTCTTGTAGAAGAAAGGGTCTGGGTGGACAAGGCCTGTCCTCTCCATCACTTCTGTGTATTTCACTAGAGCCAGGGCGTCCATGATGGACCCAGGGCATGGAGGAGTCTGGTCAGGCCTATTTGAAGTATTAAGTAATGAGGGAGGATGTCTCAGAAGAAAAGTTGATGTGTCCCCTCCTTTCTGACTGTCCCCCGAGTCTGTCATATGGCTGTGGGTGGTTTCTGTGGTGTGCTAAGAGGGAGATGGCAATGGTGGGAAGGGACTTGGATGGCTTCTGTGATTTTGGAGCCTACACGATTTTTGAGAAAAATCTCCTTTTCTGATTAAGGCTCAGTTTGGGCATTACCTAACTCCTTTGGCACAGGCCAGCAACATCTATGATCCTGTCAGCCTGTTGTCCTGATTCTCATGACCTAGCCCGACACCCCAGGGCCATGGCTACAGTGAGGATGGGTCCTGGTAGTTACAAATCCCATGCATCGTCTTACTGGACCGTGTATGAGGTTCCTACTGCTGCTGTAATAAGTATCCACAAATGTCAAGCAACACATGTTTACTCTCCTATGAGTCTAGGCATACTGGAATGAAGGTATTGCCGTGGCTGGTTCTTATTGGAGGCTCTGAGAGAGAATTCTGGCTTCAAGGGGCCGCCTGCAGTCCTTGACTCATGACCCCTCCTCTCGTCCCTCCAGCCTCTTGCTTTCATAACCACATAATCTGCTACTCACTCTGACTCTACTTCCCTCTTCTCGGGACCCTTGATACACTGGGCCTGCCTGGAGACTCTAGACAGTCTCCCCTTGCCAAGATCTCCAAAGTCCCTTTTTACCTGCTAGATAACATATTTGCAGCTTCCAGGAATTAGGCCGTGGACATCTTTGGGAGGCTGGTACTCTGTCAGCTGAAGGCCCTGATAGTACCTTCATGACAGGGCACACAGGTAATAGTATGCAGTTATTCCTATTTTACACTGAGGACGCTTAAACCAGTAGGCTGTAAATCTAGAACCAGAACTTGGATTTTTTTAAAAAGATTTATTTATTCATTCATTTCTTCATTTTAATTTGACCAGAGAGAAACACAGAGAGAGAGAGGAAAGTGAGAAAGCAAGCCACCAGGTCCAGGACTCGAACTGTGGTCAGCCATGTGGGAGTGTCCAGCGCCTTAACCACCACACCACCTGCTGATCCCGTATGTATATATTCATAGCATGATATATACATTACAATATCCGTTTTATTTTTTTACTCGTCAGTGAGCTCATGCACTCTCCAGAGAGAAACCACCCCTCAATGGGAATGGTCATTAGAACTTGGATTTTTACTCTTTAGTATTATTCTTAATTGTACTGTTAATCATTTAAATAATAGTAACATGGAATGTATGCAAGTCACTGTTCTAAAACACACACATACATCATTATTCCCATTTTACAGGTGAGGAAATTGAGGTTTAGAGAATTTATCAAACTTGCCTGACATCACATAGCCATTAAGTGGTAGAGCTGGGATTTGAACCAAGGTCTTCTAATATGACATGTAGAAGATGTGATTGGTGCTCTTCCAGAGCCCCTTTCCAGTCCAATGCACTCCTGCCTAGCTGCTGAGTGTCGACCCTGGCAGCTCACAGCTGTCCCCATCTCCTGAGGATTGCCCTTGACCCCCAGGAGCCACTTCATCAGGAGGTGCCTAGGTGCCCTTCCCCAGGAGGACCCCAGGAAATAATTGAAAAAGTGTGCGATTCTGTCCCCTTCAGGCAAGGAGGGATAACTGTGGTGTCATTCGTGCTCCAGAGCCCCGAGGGATCAGGCCGAGGCAGACTTCAGCTGGCCCTACCCTATCCTGCTCACTCCTAGGTTTCTCCTGAGTGCTCTTTCCGAATGCCCCACTCTCCTAGGAATTCCCATCTCAGGCCCTTCCTGGAGGGAACCTGACCTAAGTTACTGTATTAGGCAGGGTTCGGTCACGGAAGCAGAACCATAGGAATGAGAAAGCGTTAATTTATTATGGGGAGTTGACTGAGCAACGCTGGGACCAGCTAACAGTTGAGGCAAGGTTGTTGCTTGTGCACCTGGTGCTGACCCTGAAGTCAGTCAGCAGGCAGCTGGGAAAGAAAAGTGAATGTGCAGTGGAAAAGATAACGACTCCTGCAAGAACGAGCTAGAACTCGCAGTAAAGACATGGAACTTGTGAATGTTTCCCCGCCTCCATGCTGCCAACTCAGAGGATCCCCGTGTGCTGCAGAAGCAGCTGGCATGCCTTCCCACGGAGCTGCCCAGTGCCCAGCCAAGACCTAGAGACACTGACAGAGGAGGCTTGGCAGGAACTGGAGTTGCTGGGAGCCCAGTTCCTGCCCCACCCCAGCAAGGTGCACCCGGAGACCAGCAATCACATGCGAGGACAGCAACCATGCGTGGTCCTCCTCTGATCTGAGTGCAAACGTGGCCGCTGCCTCACCTCACTTCGGCTTTTCAAGTCCCAAGCACATTTCTCTTCTGCAACTGAACTCAGAAGCAGAAAGGGAAAGGGACTCTGGGAAGTGTAGTTCCAGCTTAGTTAGCTTGACCCATACGAAACCACCTAGACTATCCTGTGCTAACTTGACACATGTGCATGCCCTTCCTTTAACCACATTTAACTTCCAAATTAAGGTCATAGTAAAATCATCCTTCCTCCTAACATACCTCTTATCCAAGCAGAGCACACCGCACTAACGTTCTCAAAAGATGACTCAAAGTCCCTTTGTCCATCTTTGGGTGAGTTCCATTCCTTTTCTAGCTGGGGCAAATGCCTTCTTAAATATCCTATGATTTTAATACTGAATTATAGGGTTAGCTGCCATCAATACATTTTATGTTAGATGGTGGGGTGAGGAGAGAGGAGGAAAAAGAGTTTGAACGTGTCCCCTCTAAAATTCATATGTTGAAACTTCATGGCTAATGTGATGGTAAAAAGAGGTAGGGCCTTCAAGAAGTGATTAGGTTGTGAGGGCTCCTCCCTCATGAATGGAAGTAAGGGCCTTCTGAAAGAGGCTTTATACAATGTTCGTCTCTCTTGCCTTTCCATCTTCCACCACGCAAAGAAAGGCACAGCACTCCCCCCTCTGGAGAATGCAGTGTTCCGAGCACCATGTTGGAAGCAGAGGTTGGACTCTCACCAGCCAATCAAATGTGCCTACGCTTGATCTTGGACTTCTGAGCCTCTGGAACTATGAAGAAATACATTTTTTTTTGTTCTTTATAAATGACCCAGTCTATGGTATTCTGCTGTAGCTGTACAAATGGAGTAAGACGCACGCACACAAAAACACTCGTGCCAGGGCCAGATGGTAGCACAGCAGTAACGCAAGGCTCTGTCATACTAGGCCCACATGGGAAGGTCCCCGGTCTGTATCCCAAGGTCTCCCTGTGCACATGTCCATGCCCATGATCCAGGCATGAAGAGCCTGTTAGGGGTTCCTGTCTCTCTCTTTCTCTTGGTCTCTCTCATAAGGAATAAATAAACTTCAAACTTTTTTATATCAAAATAAGGAAGAAATGGTCATAGATATTATATTCCTCTTTTCCTCAACTGGGCTTGTGATCGTAGTTGGTCTTCATGATTTCCTTCCTCTGCTGTCTGTTTCATCTTCCATTTGCCTGCAGCAAGAAACTTCACCTATTACGGTTCCTGGCCTACTGGAGTGACTGAAACGCTAATCACTTAAGGGTCTGGGGCATTGGTTGTCCTGCTTCGAAGGGGTAGTCATAGTTTCCCTGGACTTTATCATAGGTCATGGAAACACTGAGAAGTCGCTCAGGTGATCTCTTGAATACAAGGCATCTTTTGACTTATTTCTATTGTAGAGTAACCATTTCTATTTCCCCTTGGTATTGAGGGTTAACCACTCCAGTCAGTGTGGACACCCCTTTCTGTGTCCATTGCGTCACTGGCATGGGGAGTTTAGAGTTGCCGCATAGCAGTGTCAACTCCAGTTTAATGGATCCTGGTTGAAACAGTCCTCCCTTGGGAATTGAGACGCTTAGACCACCACAGTTTAAAGTCATGCAGAAAGAGAGTGAAAGTTTTGCTAGGATTACGTAGGATTGTAGTGAGGAGCCATTCCTGTTCCCACCTGATTTCCAGAGCTGGCAACCTTGGCTGTGTGATGGATGGAACCACTGATTGGTTGCTGATTTCAAAGCCTGGGCTGCATCTTGGAGGATTTTTCTCCAGCCTTGCAAGGTGTGGCCCTAAGGCTGATGCAATCACTGAGTCTCCAAAAGGCCATTACACCATTCTAGCAGGGCCGTCTGCTTCAGGGCAATGGAGAGCATGGTAAAACTTGAACTTGAATTACTTGAACTTGGCCCTTTGCTGCATTTCATTTGCCGTAAAGATTTTCTTAGTTTGAAGGAAAGCTTTGAGGAATGCTATGATGATAAATAAGGCAAAACCACCATCTGTGAACTCTCCAAGTTCACAGATGGTAGTTCGGGTAGAAGCACTGCAGGGAGGGAAGGCAGGCACGTTCCTGGGTGAGGGTCTGCATAAGTGAAAGATAACAAAGCACGGGGTCACCTTGGGGGTTCAGTATTTGATTCTGCTGCTGATACTTGGGTGCTTGGCAGCAGTCATCGCCTAAGTCGGCTGTGCTGAATGTGAGTTGCTGTGGCCATGCAGAACTTGCGCACAGTGGAAGGCACCGTGGCCGTTTTGTTTGTGAGCCCTGTGGGTAATGATAGGTAGTGTTGGGGGAAAGTTTGACTAAAATCCGTAACTGGATCATTTTGTCCACACGATTATTAAGATCCTTCCCTATTGAGGTGAGTATTTACATGGGACATAGATTCTTTACCATATCTGCCAGTTCACAAGTTCTAGGCATACACTTATTTTTAAGACCTCCTTTCACCAGTTTTCCGTTATGTTGAACCCAAGTATCTGACTATTAAGCCAAACCATGAAGTATAGCTTACGACCCAATGGACCATGGTCATTCTCCCTCCAAGCTCGCTGCTCAAAGTGACGCCCACTGGGAGGATTTTCTTTCACCACTGCCTGTCGTAGCTGCCCTTATTGGGTGTTTCCAGATTATGCAGAATCATCTGTAAACAAGAAAATTTTTTATCTTCCTCAGTATCTTAATCCATTATTGTCTTGCTAATCCCTGAGACTGGGTGATTTATAAAGAATAGAGATTTAGGGAACAGCAGTTAGCATAATGGCTATGTCGCTGGACTCCCACGTAGTCGACTGTGGTTCACGTCCTGGACCCGGTGGCTTAAAACTCATGTCGGGCGCATGTGCGTGCGTGCCCAAGATCCTGAGAGGAGAATGGAGGAGAAGGGATTGCGGCGTGGCCATCCCCCCTGGGGGGTGATTTCTCACTTTCTGTCTCTCTGTCTGTCTGTCTGGCGAGCACACGCACCCTATAGCAAAAACCTCTCAAAAAAAAAAAAAAGAATAGAGATTTATTTGGTTTACAATTCTGTCAGTGGAAAGTCTAAAGACATGGGAGTAGTATTAGGCAGGCCTTCTGTGCTACCATACAACATGGCTGACAGAGGCAAGGAGGAAGAGTGTGTGCAAAGAGAGAGGAAACAGAATCCTCACTTCCTCTGCTTGTCCCTCCCATGCCCCCAGCTGATTGGATGGTGCCCTCCCATTGGGGCTCACTTCTTATTGGTCTCACCACCTCCCAAAACCATTATACTGGGGACCAAGATTCCAGAACATGAAACTTGGGGGCATGGGTACAAACTGTTATCTGAACCACAGCCCTCAGTTACCTGGACTTAGGAAATTCCATGTGAGGCCAAAGGTGAGTTGAGGGAGGAGATGTGAATAGAGGAGAAGGGCACCTGGAGTGTGTGTTCATACAACTCACTGTGTCCTCATGACCTGCTTGAGCTGATATTATATATTCCACTTCTATTACGATGAAATTGCTGCCATGAATATCTAGCTTTATGATTTGGTTGGTCACGATGAGCTGCTCAGGGGGCACAGTCACCTGTGACCTATAGTCAAGATTTTGATTAATGTCCAATAGCAATCCAGACGTTTCTCAGAAGGAGAATCATCATCCTCAGAGGGTGACACAGATCTCCAATAGCTCAGGGATCTGTGCAATGACTCACCCACAGGGACCTGCACGAGGTCCCATATAGCACCCTTATCTGCCACAGACCCTTTGGGCACTGTCAGGCCTGCTGGGTTATACAGTCCAAGTGGCAGAAAAGCTTCCACGGCAGCCCAGACCTGTTGAGGGTGGGTCCAGTTAGAGTGGAAACCCCTGTTGAAGGGGTTGTGGGATAGAAGAGCAGCTCTAAAAAGCTGCATGAAGAAATCCACTTCAGCACTTCAATACCCCTAAGTCTTTGACTATCTTCCTTTTGCATCTATGAAGGACATTTAGTGTCAGCCGCTTCTGCCTCTGAGTTTCAGTCCGTCAACCAAGCAAACTACTAGAGCCATTCTCAGATGTTTCAGCCGACACATCGAATCTGGAAGCTCTGCTTAATACACCCACGCCAATGAATTTAGCCTGATCCAACACCCTCAAGAACCATTCCCAGAGCTACACAGAGAAGAGAATTCTGGAAAGGATCGTTCCAACTTGACTACGCTTACCTAAGATGACAGTAGGAAGCAAAGCAGACCCCATGCCTGCCTCCTCTACGCTGTCTCTTTCAGCTTCCTACCAAAACTACTTCTTGATTTCCTTCGAAGTGGGATGTGTAAGATAGCGCCATTTTTCCCCGGGTGAAAACCAAAGGTCATTACTGCTTCCTTTTTTGGCCTCAGCATCCCAGCCATCCTGAATCGAGAGTCCCTTGTAATAAAGGCCTGCCCTCAGGATAGACCACATCAGGTTATCTAACTCTATTGATGTGTTCTATCACAAAGGAATGCTTATCCCCATTTTATACACATGGAAGCTGAAGCCAAGCTCGGCAAGATTGTGCAAATGGCAAGGGACAGACCTGGATTTTATAGCCAGGGAAGATTGCAGGGAACTTTCTAACCATCTCCCCCACCCCCTACTCCTCCCTGACTTAAACTCTGTTAAAGGTTATGGTGAAAGGTTAGATCCACAATCCCACAACCACAGAGTGTCCTTGTGAATAGGGTCCTGACGAACACTTTAGATTGAAGAAATTGAGGCCCAAAAAGGTGAAGCAATTTGTCTGGTGAGACATGAAGAGGACTCAGATAAGAAGGTGGCTAGAGCTGTGTCCAGGGGGCTGAGAATTAAGTGGTCAAATGAACTTGCCATTCTAAGCATATGTGAGGCTGGGACCCACGCCAGCCTTAGGCCAAACTTGTGCCTGCTCAGAGAATCATTGCGCTTCTCCCTGTGGTTCTCTCTGGTCCCAGCAGGCACGTTCAGGTGGCAGCTGGGAGTCCAGCAAGCCTTATCAATTGGCCATCTCATTGGCCCGATGGTCCCAGCAAGTCCCTTTCTGCAGATCCCCAGACGTCACTTGGATTCTGTTTTCTTTCTTTCTTTTTTTTTTCTTAGAGAGAGATTTTTGCACTTGCTGTGCATTTGCCCGAGAGACAGAGACAGGGAGACAGAAAGTGAGAAATCACTCTCCAGGGGGATGGCCATGCTGCAATCCCTTCTCCATTCTCCTATTGGGATTTTGGGCATGCACGCACACTCAAGTGTGAGTTTCAAGCCTCCGGGTCCAGGACTTGAATAGCAGTCGGCCATGTGGAAACCTAGCCCCTTAACTACTATACCACCTGCCGGTCCCACCACTTGGATTTCTTTGGGCTCCTTTGGTATAAGGGAACAGGGTGTCTTTCTCCTTGTCACGTTTGCTCTAGCAGGGGAGCGAGGGTTCCACGGAGGCAGATGACTTAGTCCTTAAGGATTGACCTAATTTAAATAAAAAGATACAAGCGACCTGGTCTTATTTTGAGTTCATCCATGTCCAGCTAGAGTGAAAAGCCCTGCTTAAGCACTGGTAAGTGTAGAGGGGGCATTCTTTTGCGCATCCAGCCAAGGTGGCGTTTCCTTGGCACGTGGCCCCTTCAGCTCTGTCTCCGCTCGGTGCCCAAGGAAATCGTGGGCCTCGGGCTGAACGAGGCTGGGCTTTGGGTTCACACACCCTCTCCACATAGGTCTTCAAGCCCCTTCCACGGGCTGCGCGGCAGGAGGGGTTATGTCAGCACAGACAGGCACTGCCGAGCTCTTGCACACACACGTTCTAGTGCAGACACAGGCAATCGAATAGGACACAGCACATAACTAAGTGATAGAGTGTGGCGAATGGAGAAGTGGAGCAGGGTAAGAAGGGGCGGGGTGGGGGGCACGGGGCTTTGTGGAGTTAAAGGGGGAGAGGGAGGTTGCATTGGAAAGGAGAGATTCACACAAAGACTTGGAGGAGTGAAGAGGTGGCTCTAAGGGTGACTGGGGAAGAGCATGCCAGGGAGAGGAAACTGCCGGTGCAAAGACGCTGGGGCAGGCGAGTGCGAGGATTGGGGAAAAGGCCATGTGGCTTTGAGCAGCGGAAAGGAGGGGGAGAGACATGAGAGAGGAGGTCGGAGAGAGGAGAGGGGCGGGGCAGTTCCCGCCACCACCACAACTATGGGCACTCGGCTGTACTTTCAGCGAGCCAGGACGCGTGGCGAGGTGCTGCGCGGAGCAGTGACGCGGTCCGGCTTGTGTGTGGAAAGGGTGCCCCGCTCTGCTGCCTGGAGAGCAGGCTGCAGGGATAGAGGAGGCTGTCGCAACTCCAGGTAAAAGATGACGGCCACAGACCAGATGGCGCAGGGGAAGGCTGGGTAGCCCTCCAATTTATGAATGCATTTGCATGGTGGAGCTAGCAGACTTTGCTGACAGGTTAGGTGTGGAGCGTGAGAAGAGAGCGTCGAAGCTGACACTGAGCTGTCGGCCTGAGCAACGGGATGGGTGGATCGCAAGCAGAACTTCCTGACTGACTCTGCCACTTACTGGCTGCCATATCTTGGGAAAGAGAGTTATTTAACACCCCCAGCCTCGCTTTCCCAGTTGTACCTTTGAGGGAATGATAGCCCTAACTTTGTGAGGTTATGATGAGGACTGGCCTGGAACACCGTACATGCTCAGTAAATGTTAGCTCCTCCTCTCTCTGTGGTTGTTGGTGTACCTTCCTGACCGTGAGCCAGCTTGGTGCAGCCCGCGGGGCCTCTGCAAGCAGTCATTGGATGGAGCTGCGCAGTTGGCTCCTCACAGTCTGCGGCTCTCCTGCTACCGCGGTGGAGAGCAGGCACAAACTGCAAGGGTTCACCACCTGGCTCTTTGTGGGATGTTTGTCCAGCTTTGTTCTAGACCAAACTGGCCCTTTATCAGAGCATGTGTCAGCAAAGATTTCTCATGCTCTTTTTTGGGTGTATATGTGTGGAGCAATCCCGCACCAGAGCAGGGTGGGAGCGGTCCTCACTCCTCACTCTGAGATCATGCCCCGCAGGCCTGGAGCTCAGTCTAACGCTGGCCCTGGGAGAACACACCTCGCTGCCCTCTCGAGCGTGGTGTTTGTGGTAATCGCTTGCCATCACGGCACTTGGGCAGCGTGACGCTATGGAATTACATGGCTGAGTGAAGGGATTAATAGCTGATGGAGCGTGTGGCCCGGGGAGTCCGATCCTGATCTGTGTGCCGCTCGGGAGAGCATCCCCAGCCCTGTCCCTGCCTCCCTGTTCTCTCTGCAGCGAGAGGCCTCTCCATGGAAAGCATCCATCAGCAACATGGAAAAGACTGAAAGGAGACCAATGAGCTTGGGACGCATGGGCTGGGCTTCGATGCAGCTGCACCACTCACTGGGGCCAGCGACTGGGCCGAGTGACCAGGGCGAGTGACCTAGTCTCTGAGCCCGGGAGGTGCTGTTTCTAGGATGGGAGATGACACTCTCTCTCTCTATGTATCTATGTGTGTGTGTATAAATGCATATATATGTGTATACATATGCATCCCATGAGTGAGAGACAGCACTCCTGCAAAGGGCCAGTGCCATGACCCCCCAGCTTCCATCAGTCTGCATCACAGGCACACCCACCATCCTTGGGGAGGTCTCTGGACATGAACCAGCAGCCCTCCCGTGTGGCTTTGCTCAGAGAGCTCTGTGTTTACCACTGTACCACTGTACAGCTTCCCATGCATATGTGTGACCCGGGGGAAACTCATTTTCTCAGGGGCATGGCTGCCTCATCTGACCTGACATCACAGGTCCGGTCACAGTGTTTGACACAGACAGGGGCTCAGAAATAGTCGGGGGTGGCGAATAGAGGAGCACAGAGCCTGCGCGGTGCGGGTCCCCGTCCACTGTCGCTGCAGGTGATGTAACTGTGTGATGAGACTGATTCTCGGAAGCGTCCTTTGGCCAGGCTGCAGAGCAGGCACAGGTTTCAGACATGGTGGGGTTTCACCAGCCAAGGCAGGGAAGAACAGGCTTGCTGTTTTCGAGGATGAGACTATGGAGGCTGAGGATGTGACTGGCTTCCTGCTGGAAGGCGGGCGAGAGGGTGAGGGCCATGGGAAGCTCTGACACACACAGGAAGACAGGTGTCAGATGAAAAGACAGACAGAAAGATGGATTGACAGATAAATAAATAGAAGACCGACGCAGAGGTAGACGGGCAGGCTGCCAGGCAGGCAGACAAATAGATAAGTGATGGCTGGTGTCCTGTGCACCCAGCCCGCCTCCCTCCCTGCGTCCCTTCCTCCCTCCTGTCACATACTCGTAGTAAGACAGAAGAGCTCAGTGTTGACTCAGCACTCAGGGGTGCCTGGGGCCTTGGAGAATTCTGGGGCAACATGGCCACAGAGCCTTTGTCTGCTGTTATGGACAGGAGCTGAAGATGCTGATCAAAGGGTGAACTTGGACAAAAGGAAGCCTAGTGGCTGCGGCAAGGGTTGGAGAGAGCTTGGACTACAAGGGCGGGCCTTGGATTTGGAGCTCAGCAGTCCACCCCCGGTGGTGTGACCTTGCTCAGGCCCAGCATCCCCAGGACTCGTCTTCACCCCGCCCTTGGAGCGTGTGGTGCTGGTCAGGAGGAGGGCGGCGTGCAGAATGCCTGTGAGACTGCCAGGTGCCATGCAGCTGCCAGCAGCAGTGACTACACGGGCACCCATCTGACACCAGGCTACGGAGCTGAGCGACAAAATGCAGAGCAGCGGTGGAGTGAAGACAGTTGGCGTATGTGCACCTGCGTGGGGCCTGCCGGCTTGCGTGGGGTGGGAGCTTAGCAATGGAGCTGGGCGGGATCCACGTCATCGTCGCTCACTGTCAACCAGACTGTCCGCCTCGTGGAGGTGTACATGTGGGATCTTGGGGCCTCTGAGTCTCGGCTAGGGCGGGCCAGCCCCACCATGGGGAGCAGGATCCACGTTGCTGTCCCCAATCTCAGCGTCAGCCTCTGCAGTCAACTCGCCATCTGGAGACAGGACTAGCTACGCAACTGGCAGAACCCAGTGCAAACGAGAACACGGGGCCTGTTGTTGAAAGTGTTAAGAATTTCAGCATGGCCATGGCCGAGCAGTACACTGAGCCTCATGTGTCTGCACGGTTGTTCCCTGAAAAGCCCAGCTAGCTGGGGGCACACAGTGCCTTGACTGGGCGGCAGGGTAAAGAGTTGTTGAGGACAGGGTCTGCTGAGCTGCGCACTGCTCAGCTCACTCCACACCCTACCACCTCCCGGGTCTGTGACTTTGAGCGAGTCACTTAGTCTCTGTGCCTCGGTTTCCCCCTCCGTAAAACGGGGTACTAAATAACACCTACCTCCTATCCGGTTGAGTCAATGAAAGGAATGACTTCAAGCGAAGCCCTGGGCACTGTCCCAGCAAAGGTACTCAAGAAATGTCTGCTGTTGTCCTCGCCCTGCTGACCAGGTTCCAGAACTGGTTGGTGACAGGGCTTGCAGCTGGAACCAGGGCTGCCCAGGCCCGAAGCTCTCCCCGAGCCAGATTAGGAAAGCTGTCTTCCCCAGCCAGGGTCCATGCCCAGGCAGGAATCTGCTTTCTCTCTGGAGGGCTTATGGCTGTCCCTGCCCCAGGCTGACACAGGCTGAGCCCATCATGGGGAGCCCGCCCTGACGTCCCCTCCATGCCCTGTTAAAGTACCCCGAGGCTCCATTTTACTGAATGCCAAAGGCTTAGGGGAAGTTCAGGGAAGAGTGAGAGGGGCTGCCATAGGCAGGGGTAAGTGTAGAAGGGACACCTGGGAGCAGGGTGGACTAACAGCTCTCCGGGGATTACTGACACCCACGCCCACACCTTTGTGCTCAGGAGACTTTTCTCCATCTTTGTAAACGACATCCAGACCCGTAGGATGACCACAGCTTTAGATTTGAAACAAAGAAGACCCAAAACAAAGTTGGACAAATATTGCAAATTTTGACAGGGAGAGAAGCACCACAGATAGCCTTGGATAGGAAGCACCAAGAATCGGGCTCATCTGGGAAGACTTCCTGGAGGAACCTTTCAGCTGTGTCTTGCTGTGCAGCCTCCCCCCACGGCAGGCAGAGCATGTTGCCATGACAGCAGCAGGCATGGGTCATGGGACCAGAAGAGTCTAGAATGTGACACTTTGCATATAGGGCCCCCGGGGTGTGGGCAGTCTGAGCCCGTGGGTGGGACATCAGGGTGGACTAGGCAGAGTGAGCCAGAGGCTGGACGGCACCTCGGCTCCAGGCCAGGACTGGTGCTTGGCTTTCCTCACAGGCCATGGGACGTCTTCGCTGGGTTCTAAGCAGGAAAATGACTAGATTTGATGTACACTTTAAGAAGGTCGATCGCTCTGGCTTTGGGAGGAGAATGGAGGAAAGGAGCCAAGAGTGGAGGCAGACAGAGCAATTAGAAGGTTCTCGCCGTCACTCGGGCAGGGGGTGAGGCGGCTTGGCCCAGGGGTGGGCGTCAGAGAGAAGGGAACGCAGTGGAAAGGCACTGCAGTGTTCCCAAGGCAGGCCGCTGGTTTGGAGGCAGGGACTTCGGGAAAGGGAAGGCCAGGCATGATGCCTGGGAGAAGCCGAGGTCCTCTGGGGAGACTATGGAGGGAAGGTAAGCTTCCCGTTTGGGAACTGTGGAGTCTGAGGTTGGGGCATCGTGGGGAGAGTGCTGGTGGGGAGATCCAGCTCAGGGGCCAGGGCAGACTCAGTCCTCACTGCCAGACTCCTGGGTGCCCAGGGGACTGCTGCTGCCGCCGGAGGGTTGGCCTCAGGTGTTTGTTCTTCCCCATGACAATGCTCGACCCTTCTGGAGAGACTGGAGCTGACGTTGGCCTTCGGGCACGAGGCCAGTGAGGGTCCTCAGCTGCTCACGGCAAATGTCCCTGCACACTGTCCTTCAGAGCAGATGCTGGCTCTGAAATGAAGGGCTTTCTGTAGTCTGGGGAGAGAAAGAGAAGAAAGAACACTAGCAGGGACCGAGAGAATGAGGCAGAATGAAAGACAGACGCAGGCTGGGGGTGGAATTAGAAAGATGGAGCTGGAAATAGTGAGGCAGAGAGCCGGAGAGCTCGAGAAGGACGGGACAGAGAACAGTGCAGGGCCAGAGAGAGCCGGATGGGGAGGGAGAGCACCCTGTAGGGGCTCCAGGGAGACATGGGTGTGGCCAGGGTGCGATGGAAGGGTGCATAGAGAGGGGGGCAGGGAAGGAAGAAGCCAGCGAGGGAGGGCAGGGAAGGGAGCAGCCAGTGAGCAGCCATTGCCTCTTCCCTAGCAAGGCCAGAGCTGAGGGGAGGGAGCCAGTACCAGGCCCAGCAAGAAACCATGGGAGAGGAGCCAAAGCGCGTGGTGCAGAAACAGGCAAGGTCAAGGGATGGGCTGGGAGTCAGCGGGAGATGGATACACCCCACACCCCTTCTTCTCTGGCCTGCCATCTGTCAGCGCTCTTGGATCAATGGAAGCCACAGGCTGGGGACAGGGAGGCGGGCTGGACAGGCACCTGAGAGGTGGGTCTCTGGGCCACAGCAGGGTGGGGATCTGGAAGGGCAAACGGAGCTGGCCAGCACAGAGATGATGGGACAGGAAGAGCCACAGAGCTCTGGGAGACGTGCTAAGAGGGAGATGCAGTTAGGAGGCAGAGACACACCCAACAAGTATGGCTCCAGGGAGAGGGAGCCCGAGACACAGGAAGGCAGAGGGTCCCCACTGCCACGCTCCCTGTGTTGGCCGGCCTCAGATTTCCTTAGAGCCATAGCCTGGGCCCTGGATAAAACCTTTTTGTCCGTAGAGGCAAGGTCTGTTCACCAAGCCAGAGCCTGGGTTTGCTGCAGGGCGTGATTCCCCTCCACAGAGACATTTGTCCCCTCCCTCATGCTGACACATGCCAGATAGTTAAGAGAATGGTCCTGCTTTGGGTTTTTAATCTAATTAATTGCAGGCATCCCTGCCTCATCCTGCCATTTTTTTTTCTGGAAACCAGAGCTGTCTTGGGGATGGAAACGCACCTGTCTTCTGAGCATCTGGTGCCAGCTGTTAGCCAGGCCCCCTGTCACTCTGCCTGGACTGACCCTGGGGCCAGGCCCACAAAGGTGAGGCCTCCAGAAGCTGGGGCCTGTGAACCTGGGTGTTCCTAAGCCAGCTCCTGGCTGGTGATGTGGACTAGGGGAAATCGAGGTTCTTGGAAGTGTTCAAAACAGACACCCCCTTGCTATGCAGAGGTCAGATCTTCTGTATTCCAGCATTCTTAAAGGACTGTATCCTTGAGGTTACAGAGCTTTGAACTCCCTGTTTGAGAGCTTTCAGGGTTATGGAGAATCCACGCAAGTCAGCCTGGCAAAGATCTGTGTGGCTGGGGTACCTTCAGGTAGCTGCTGGCCTTTCTTCGGTGCCATTGAAGCCAGGGCTGAGAAGCAGCTTCCCTGTGCCCTCTCCCTCCCACAATAGGGCAGGTCCCAGCCCCCCTCTGGCAGCAACCCAACCTTTGTTGGGGGGGGGGCGCGTTAGCACTGATGGAGCCTAGCAGAGCCAGAGCTGGAGACCGCCCCGAGGGTGGGGCAGGAGCAGAACCTGGGGCCAGACAGTGTATGGCCAAACTCTGGCTCTGCTCCGATCAGCGGTGTAGATGCAGAAAATGAGGCTCCCAGGAGCCAGGATTCGCCCAAAGCCCAGAGCTGTGGAGGCCCAGCGGGCACATAGGAGACTCGCCCAGCTATCTTTCCTACTGCCCACACTTAGAGCTTCAATTACGCACAGAGGGGAGAAGGGGAACTGAGAGTCATTCTGAGTCCCCCAGAGGTTCCCTTTACTCCCCAAAGTCCCTTCGTTGAGCCAATCTGGTGGTATATCCCAAACTCACACCCACAGCCTGTCCCTGGATCTCATGTGGGCTGACTCCAGCTCAGGAGAGGAAGTGGCTGGTGCTGGCCTGCCCAGACCCTCACTCAGGAGCTCCGCTCATGCCTCTGACAGGCGGTCACCATCTGTCAGTGTGGAGGCCAGGGAGACTGGTACCCGAGGATGGATGGTGGCATCTGAGGGAGGGTGATGGTCAGGCAGTGTTCTGCCTGGGCACCTGCAGACAAGCGTTCCACCTTGACAACCGGGCTTGCTCTGACGGCCCAGCCTGCCTGCTCTGGCTCTGAGATCCAGGAGAAAATCTCAGAATGGCCAGGAGAGAACAGGGCAGACTGAGGTGGAGCTCATGAGCCGCGTGTTAGGACGAGGAGGGTGACGAGACCTGATCAGCCGGTGCCCCTCAATGTGCCGGGGTTTACGACCGCTCACTCTTGTAATCGTAGAGCTGGGAGTGCCAAGGAGACATTTCTTGGTAGAGTCTCGTTTTCCAGAGGGGGAGCGTGAGGCCGGGAGCTAGAAGGTGGGTTACTGATTCAAGGCCACATAGCAAACCTTACGTGGCTGAGCTGGACCCAAATCCCAGATTGTAGAGCTGCGCATCAGTGAGCTTTTGGAGAGTTTTCCAACCCCAGTCGGAGTCAGGTCTTGGCTGAACTAGCCTTCCCCGACCCCACCCTCCCGCTCCACAACGGTATCAGCAGCTAATGTCTATGCAGCACTTGCTACAGGGCACTGATTTAAATGCCTTACAAGAATTCACTTATTTTACCACCCTTTGAAGACATAGTTAACAGCATTATCCCCATTTCACAAATGAGGAAACTGAGTCACAGAGAACGACCTGCTCAAGGTCATCCTGCTAGGAAATGACAGAGTCAGGCTTTGAACCCAGACCGCAGGGCTCCAGAGTCCCATGGTTTCTCAAAAGCAGGCAGACCCAGCTTCACGAGAGCCCGCGCTCAGTGCCTTCAAGTAGTTACTCCCTCACAGCCTAATTGCTTTCGCGTGCAGCTGAATTCCTTTCAAAAAAACATCTTCTTTACTGTGTCTTCATTAGAGGGCTCCAGGGCCAGCAGTCGACAGATCTGAAGTGTTTCATGAAATATGATCCAGGAAATGATATTAGTCTGTGGGAAAATCCTGCAGCCCAGGGGGAGAGCTTGGAGCAGAGGGTTCTGGAGGACTTTCATCCAGTCACCAGCCTGGGACCGGAGCAAGATGGCAGTGCTTGCTTGGCCTCTTCTTGGTGTGTGACCGTGGTCTCTGCCTCCTCCCCTGAACCTCGGGCTCCCCTTCTGTAAAGGGGAGAGTTGTTCTAAGAACTTTTCTCTCTTGAGGCCCATCCACCTCTAACTAGACTTGATAGTTTGATGAGCTCTTTCTGGTCATTCCCCTGTTCCCCATGGGCTGGCCTCAGTGTGGTCCCTTGAGAATTTCCTGCCCCTTTCCCAAGCATCTGCTCTCAGATGTGGTCTCTCACCCACTTGAAGCTGAATGACTCCTCTCACGCAGAAGCTCTCCCTTAGGTCTACCTGAAGAGCCCTCTCTCCCATTCTATGCTCCTTCTTCAAGGAGGGAACTTAATGCCAAACGATCTCAGAGTGTGATCCAGGCTCAGATCTGTCCTCACAGGCCGGGACATGTCCAGGGCTGTCAGAGAGGCCTCTTACAGTGTCATGATATGGTTGCTGAGCCAACAGAGCCTATGGAAGGGGAGAGGGGTGCTCCTTCCTGCACCCCAACCTGAGCCTGAAGGGCAACAGGAGCCTCTGTGGGCAGGACCGAGGGCAGCAACTCAGCCCACATGCCACAGTGCGAGTCCTCAATGACATGCCCTCCATGACCTGTGTGAGGTGCTCAGTGCCCTCAGGGGAAGAGGGGACACAAAGGGACCTTGTCTTTCCGCTGCAGCTCTGCAGGAGAACACGGCTTAAGGCGTGTCTCCCCCCATTTGTTTGTTTGCATATTTGCCCAATTCACTCCCATTAGCTCATGATTTTTCAATGATTTGACCAACATTTACTGAGCCCCTGCTGTGTGGCTTAGTCTAGGATAGCACCTGGCCTCTCGGGAGCTTGTCTCATGGTCCAAAAGAGCCTGGAGTCTGGGTTCAGGTAGCCCTGGGTCCATGCTCCCTCGTGCACTGACAAGCTGTAGGATTCCAGGAGGTGCTTCATTCTTCCAACCTTCCATGCCCTTACCTTCAACAGGTGCCCACCTGCAAGGCTGTGAGGACTACGTCTGGTGCTGGGAGAGTGCTGGTTAAGTAAATGTTGGTTGACTTTGGCAGCTATGGCTCCCACTTACTGCCTCAGACTGGAGACTCAGTGTACTCTCTTTACCTATAGAAACCCCCAAAGCAGCATCTGAGTGTTCCTCTCCAACTGGGAGCTTCCCAGAAGGATTTGTTCTGACGTTTCACTGAGTGTCCCAAGAGTCTCAAAGGGCTAAGTTTGAACTGGAGCTGGCCATGGTGCTGACCCGCTCTGGCCCTTTTACTGAAGGAGAAGGAACTCCCGCTCCCCCTGCATCTTCATGCAGCCTGGTAGAGCCTCTGGCTCCTCCCACCACTAACAGTTTCCCAAGTGTGAAAAGCTCTATCACACTCAGCTGGGAGAAACAGGCTTAGAAGAGACTCCAGAGTAGGGAATGAGTCAGGGAGACCAATCAAACCGAAGGTGACAACTCCTCCTGTTGCATTTCTGTGATGGAGGAAGGTGGAGAATAATGCAAGTGGGAAGCTTTAAAATGCACAGAAAGGACTATCATTAGACAGTTTCCTATCTGGTCTCCCTGCCTGGTACCTGTCTCTCTTCCGACCTTCCCTGTCTGCGGCTGCTGAATGGATCTCCCGAAAGTCTTCTTACTATCTGAGAAAGAATCACAGAACACGAAGAGCTAGAAGAAACCTCTGAGATCTCAGAGCTCACGTTCCTCATTTTATAGATGAGGGCATTGAGACTCTAGGTGACCGAGACACTTGTCCTTGGCCAAAGTGCCAATGAAGCTCAGAGATGAGACCAGGACTTCAGAGTCCTACACATGATGTCTTTCACGTGAGCCAAGCGTGAATGACAATTCTCAAATCGCATTTTCACTAGTGACTGACTGGCCTTTGTTTCCCGTGTGTCTAGAACAGAATCTGGAAAAAAAAAATGTTTGATGACTGAAGGCATGACATCAGCAAACCCTCACAATTGTATTAATTAGGCAGAGGTTTCATGCCCATGAGGCCTCAGGGTGGTGGCTTGTCTAATGTTATGCGCACAGCGAATAGCAGACCTCATCTTTTGCCTTTACCCTTTTTTAAATTTTTTTTGGGGGGGAGAGGTTTTTGCTATAGGGCGCGTGCACTCGCCAGACAGACAGCGAGAGATAGAGAGATAGAAAGCGAGAAATCACCCCCCAGGGGGGATGGCCACGCTGCAATCCCTTCTCCTCCATTCTCCTCTCGGGCCGAGACACTTGTCCTTGGCCAAAGCGCCAATGAAGGTCAGAGATGAGACCAGGACTTCAGAGTCCTACACATGATGTCTTTCACGTGAGCCAAGCGTGAATGACAATTCTCAAATCGCATTTTCACTAGTGACTGACTGGCCTTTGTTTCCCGTGTGTCTAGGACAGAATCTGGAAAAAAAAAATGTTTGATGACTGAAGGCATGACATCAGCAAACCCTCACAATTGTATTAATTAGGCAGAGGTTTCATGCCCATGAGGCCTCAGGGTGGTGGCTTGTCTAATGTTATGCACACAGTGAATAGCAGACCTCATCTTTTGCCTTTACCCTTTTTTAAATTTTTTTTTGGGGGGAGAGGTTTTTGCTGTAGGGCGCGTGCACTCGCCAGACAGACAGAGAGAGATGGATAGAAAGCGAGAAATCACCCCCCAGGGGGGATGGCCACGCTGCAATCCCTTCTCCTCCATTCTCCTCTCGGGATCTTGGGCATGCATGCACACGTGCCCAGCGTGAGTTTAAGCCACTGGGTCCAGGACTCGAACCGCGGTCAACTACATGGGAGTCCAGTGACATAGCCATTACACTAACTGCTGGTCCCGCCTTTACCTTTGATATGCTTTCCAGATGCCATCTCTTCCTCATTGTTCTGCTGGGGCTTCCTGTTTCCTTCTGGATATCAGTGAAACTCCCTGGCCTGGCAGTTCAAAGCCCTGGAATGGAGTCCTGGTGTCTTAGTTCTCACCCTTGGTCAGTAGCCTTGCATCTGACCAGACATCTTTGCCTACCATGCTATACCTTGCACCCATGCCCTGGACATCCCGAATTCCATCAGCTCACACCACGACTGCATGCCTCACCCTGCTCAGTGCTGCTGTAAGTGAGATCACAACTGGCATTTGAGGAATACATGCTCCCTCTGTCCTCCTCATCTGTGCCTCCTCTCAGTCCTCCTTCCCTATTCAGATCTGACCCACCCTTCTAGGCCTGGATCAAATCTTTCCTCTTCTGGGAAGCCCTCCATGACCAACTTCGTCCCCAATGGCTTCTCCTTCTCAGTTCCTTTGTCTTCTCCACACTCATTTGCTAATTAGTCATGCACTCTGGGCCACTATTTTACTGTTTTCCTCTGCCTCTCTGGTGTGTCCATAAGCTCCCAGGGAAAAGGACCCTGGTAAACCTTGACTCCAAGCCCTAGCTTTAACTGAGAAACATCTCAGGCGAGACCAGCATCTGATGAACAATAAGAGAAAGAGAAGGGAAGTGGCTTTCATGGTGGTTCACAGCCATGCAAGAGCAGAGCTCAAATCAAATATCAGCTTTCTGGACTCACGACTGCACCCCTTTCTACCAGGATGAACTGTGCTGTTCCCCACACTTGCCTAGGGTCTTGTTTCAGTTGCCTCCTCCCCAGCCTAACTCTAGGGGCTGGGTTTTGTCATTTGGCAGGGAACCTTCAGGGGAGATATGCCTTGACTGGGAACCAGGAGACCAGGGTTCTGATCCTGTCCTTGCCACTGGCTCATAGTGGGACTCCAGGTAAGTCTGCTCCCCTTACTAGGCCTCAGCCTTCTCACCTATAAAATGGGAATGACCAACGATGTCTGTCCTACCTACTCACTTCTAAGAGAATAGAATGAGATAAAGAGGGCACAGATGCCCTGAAAGACCCAGCCTGTGGTTGCTCTAATGCCATCCTTGCCTCTACAATGACTTCTCTCCCTTATTCCCTGGCCAGCAGCAATGGGTCTTTTGAAAGTGTCAACGTATTTAGGTCACCTCTTGATATAAAATCTCCCATTCTTCCCAGTGCCCTTGGGTTAGAATCCAGGGCTTTATTGAGGCTTTCAAGTCCTCTGGCACCCTGGTGCATCTCTACAATTTCATCTTACCTTCCTGCCCTTTGTTCTCTAAGTGCCAGCCACAGTAGATTTCTCCACGTTTCTCTTTCCCATTGGGTTCACTCCTGTCTCTGAGACCCTCTTGCCACTCTGCCAGGAAGACTTCTGCGACCACTCTGCTGACTGCCTTGAATTCCTTCCCTCCCTCAATGTACATGAGACTCCTTCTGTTCAGAAGGGGAGGCAAGTCTCCCCTTTGAGTCTGGGCTGACCTTAGTCCCTAGCTTGACCAATAAGATGCAGTGAAAGTGACCAAGCTGTAAGTAGCTTTGTGACTCTGAAGCTTCTTAGCATGTTTATCCAAGGCCAGGCAGCTGCCATGCAGAAAGTCTCACTACACTGAGACCGTCATGCTGGGAGGAAGGTCAGTCTGGCCTCTCGGGCAGAGAGAGTGAAAGGTGCTTCCCCAGCTGCCAGTTGCTCGGGCCACCACAGCCAGGGAGTCAGACTGTGAGTGAAGAACATCTTGGACACTCAGCAGTGGGACTGCAACTGCCTGAGAGGCCCCAGTGAGCACTGCTCAACGGAGCCAGTCTACCTGCAGAACTATGGGAGGTAATAAATCTGTGTTTCGATTCACTAAGTTGTGGGAGTGTCTTTTACACAACAGCAGATCATCTAAATAGTTCCCCTCTGTGTGCACCCACAGGCCCCAGAGCTTGTCCTATTAAGCATCTATGTGTTCTCGTCATTACCCGAGTTGGCAGGGAAGTTGGCTGTCCAGCTAAGACTCAGCTTCCCTTCCATGTAGAGTGTGGTCATTAGGAAGTGGTGACCCAGTCAGAGACCACATTTCCCAGCTCCCCTTGCAACATGGGAGGTCAGATGACTGAGTTCTAGCCAATGGACTATGAGTCAAAGTGATGTGCACCATTCCCAGTGCTGGCTTACGAGAGCGTCCAGTGCACCCTTCCTTCCATATCTCTTCCTGTTGTTTGGATTCACTTTGGAAGCCATAGATAAAAAGCGAAGGTGCCCCCATCAGCTTGGGTCCCTGAGGAGAACTCTCTCCCTTCCCCACTGATTAACCTTTTGTAGGAGAGAAGTAAAATTTACTTTAAGCCAAGATTTGAGGTGGGTGGTGGTCTACCACATATTACTTTAACAATACTCTACCTTGCTAGCTGTGCTGGACTGGAAGGCCAAGGAGGGCAGAGATGACCTCTGACTCCCTCACAGAGGTGACCTCTGACTCGCTCACAGGGCGACCTCTGACCTGCTCACAGGGCTGACCTCTGACTCCAAATGCTAACTATGCCTGCTCACTTGGCCATTCAACAAACCTCCTGTGAGTGGACAGGTATGCGGGCACTCAAATATTTAGTTACTTTCCTGCAGGGGTTATCCTGCTTCACCCCCAGGCTAAGCTTTGATGGCTTGGTTGTCATCCTCGGCCAGGTGATGAGCCTGAAATGCAAAGATTCCTTCCCCAGAGAACGCTGGGGAGGCCAGCTTCCCATTCCTCCCTTTGCTTTGGCCTGATTTTAATGACTGATGTTTTTAAGGTCTTTTTTTTTTCCTAGGTAGAAGAAGAGAACGTCCCTGCAGAGCTGGAGCTGGGGAGGCCAGCTTCCCATCCCTCCCTTTGCTTTGGCCTGATTTTAATGACTGATGTTTTTAAGGTCTTTTTTTTTTCCTAGGTAGAAGAGGGTTAGGCGGGTGGCAGCTTCATTGCAGGCAGAAGCTAAAAGGCTCGTTGATTTTTCTGCTATCTTTTGAATGGGCCCCTTCTCCACAGACAGCTCCTCACAGCTGTTAGGACTTCAAATTCTCCTGCATTGAGGGGGGCAGAGAAAAGATATGAAAGGCTTTTCGTCTGACACAAAAGAGGGGAAAAAAGTGGAATAGAAACGACAATGTGGTTAATACATAAAACGGTGAAATTTCTGGCACTCGCCGTATCATTAATCTGTCTAAAGTGGCTTTGATCTCTTCTGCTTTAATTAACTTGTAATTATAACATGATGATTTTTGCAGCGGGCAGAATCTGGGAGCTGGGCCCTGAAAGCAACTTCAGCCTCAGCAGAGTCTGCAGCATCTGCCTTCCAGGGAGCACTCCCCACAGCTGTGCCGGTGCACGTGTGAGCACACGCGCACACACACACACGCTCATACCCCGGGCTTTCCCACCACGTGCCGTCATGTGATAGCAGCTACATCTTCGTACCAGCTGCCCAGATCCCATGTCTGAGTTCAGAGTGTCTACCGGGATGGGGTCGATTCCTTGGCCAAACAATGAGCACCATTTCATGCTCGTGACCACCGTGGTTGGTGGCTATTATTGCGTTACTTTCAGTTTCTGGTTGTGCACAACGGGCATGAAGAGTTTAATTCACTTGCTTAAGGAGCCCCGGTTAGAAGGGGATTGAGGTAGATTGACTTGTGGGTCTCAGCTCTTGACATTGGCTTTTCTAGGACACTCGTTTAGATTATTGGTGTGTTGGTAAAGTGACAGAAAGTGACATTCTGAGGCTTTGGCCTTCAGGTCTCCATGTGTTTCCATGCGTTTCTGTGCCACTGCCTTAGCTATGCAAATATGTCCAGTCTTGCCTTCTGGCCCTGGAGGAAGTGGGTGGAGCAGGTTACCCCAGCGGAGGTCAGCCCAGATCAGCCGACACCCTGCACACCTGCAAGTGCGTGAGTGAGAAGAAGGAAGTCCCTGAGTGTTAGGGCTGCACAGGTTAACCAGCAGCTGACCACTGGTGGGGCTGGATTCAAACCCAGGCCCACAGATCCACCTGCCTTTTATTCCCCTTCCTCCATGCTATGTGGCCCTGTTGGTCAAACAAGCTACAAAGCCAAGCCCAGACGTGAGGAGCAGAGAAATAGGTTCCTCCCCTTTGTAGGCAGACGTGCAAAGACACTTCACAAAAGCTGTAGATGCAGGATCGGGCCAGGACTAGGGCCACTCTGCGATTCCTTTGCAGCAACGTAGCTCTGGCTAAGCCACCCACTCTGCCACTGCCTAGACCTGTTCCGTCATCCGGCAGTGAGGAGGTTGCGTGGGCTCACCTGTGGACGCGCTGCATCCCTGGCCTCTCGGCCCACCTGGATTCTTTTGGGTCATCAGATAGAACACATATGCCATGACTTTTCTGACGACCCAATAGACAGTAACAGGGGGAAGGGTCTTGCCTCTGCCCCTCCTCTACTGGGACCCTCGTGTGCCTGCCCCAGGACCCCAAGTATTTTCATCAGGAGTCAGTTAGCTCCAGAAGAGGCCAAAATTAAAGGAGAACGGTAGAAATAGTGACGTTTTTCCCAGCAACTTCTTTTCAGGGCCTCTTCGGTCACATGTTTGAAATGTAAGGTAGATTCGGGACTGAGAGGGTCCCTCTGGGCTTCTTTCCACCTCCTGCCCTTATCTTCATCAGCCTCTATGCCACCCTCTATGCCTGGAGCTCTGGACTATGAGTCAAGAACCTAGGTTCTGCCCAAATTCCGCTGTGGAAACACTGTGTGATCTTGAGGAAGTCACCTACCCTCTCTGGACTCAGTTCTTTGCATTGTAATTGGTGCTAGTGGCTTCTAGAAATATCCTGAGAAAAGGCCTGCCCCTCTGAGCCCACTGCACTCTGTCTCATCCCACAGCCTTTGCGGGTGGTTCTCTCTACTCGGAACATCCTCCTCCCCAGCCAGCTGGAATCAGCATGCAGCATGCGGGAAGCTCACCTCTCTCTGGGAAGCTGCTGACTCTACTCCCTCCTGCGTCTTTCAGACTTCATGCCTCGGGGCTCCTATGGTTGCCGCTGAGCCGGCTGTTGTTTTCCTCTTGAGTGACGCTGGCTGGCCTGGTCAGAGCTACAGCTGGAGTCTTCGGCCCCTTCATTCCACGCTGATCCACCCTGAGGCTGAGAAATGCGTCTCAGCTTAGAGGACCACTCCTGCTGTGGCCGAGTCTGGAGCCGTAGGCTGTGTGCGTGTGCGTGTGTGTGTGGGGGGCACACTACACCTACTGCAGGTGTCCCCCGCCCCAGCAGCACCCTCCCTCCACTCCCCGTCCATCCTTCACATGTATTCCCTCCTGCACCCTTTCGTCTTTGCTCACCTTTCCTCTGCTTGTCATCCTTTCCCTCCAGCAATTCAAATAGCCTCACAGACCAAGGCCCAAGGTGTGCTCAGTTTCTACCAGAAGCCTCCCAGGAGCACCTTGGCTCATGGAGGCCTGCTCCCCGGTGTTAAAACCAGTGGGACCTCAGCCCCTTGTGCAGAGGCAGGCTCTTCTCCAACTTGACTGTGAAGCCTGCCGGGGCAGGAGTCCACGTCCCAACTCTAGTTCCCAGTATGTGGGCCAGGGCTGGCACCACGCTGGCCACTGGTGAACTTTGGAGCGATGCACGTCGGGTTTCCAGTCATGTTCAGTGCAGGGCTGGGACACACGCGCCCTGGGGATTACTGCAGGCTGGGTGGGTGGACCAAATCTACAGCCAATGACTCTTAGGTTACAGATTTTGCCAAGTGCCTTGTGACAACATGGCATTTAATCTCCCCAGCGACCCCATGGGCATTCCTTCACTCATTCACCCCACAGACATATTTGCAGTGCCTTTCCTGAGTCAGGCATTGAAGCGGACACTGGGATTTCAGTGGGACCCATGGGGTTTACCTACCCAAGGCCACACATCCGTTTTGCTGTCTCCAGGATTCAGGCCCAGAACTATCTGCCTCCTAGCTATGTGCTCATAACCACGGTGCAGATTGCACCCACAGTCCTTGCTGCCCTGGGCATGAGCTTCCCTTAGGGCTTCTTGGCCCTGCCTCTTTCTCCACACCCTCACACCCATTCACTGTCTTACTAATTCAGTCACTCATTCATTCAGTCATGTATTCATCCACTCAGGCTCTCCCTAAACCTCTGACATGCCCAGACCTCTTACTGACTTTGGGCACAGCAGGTAGTGAGTCAGCCAACATCCAGCTAGAAGCCAGGCTGGGATTATCAGGGGTAGGATCCCATCTACACTGTGGGAGGACGAGGGGGAGTGGACCATCCTCACCAAGCCTGGACTACCAGGTGTTTCTCCAGGTGTGGTCAGCCCAAATGGAGGTGGTGAGAGGCAGAAGGTGAAAGGACAGAGATACAGAGAGCAATGATGGCAGCTCTCTGGAGCGTTGGGAGCAAAATCATGGGTGAATGTCAGTATTTTTGGACAGGAAATAAGTGTTATGCAAATGAAATGCAAAACTATGCAAATCATGAACATTCCATTTCGGTCCAAAGCTACTTTTGGTAATAAGTCTACAGCGGGGTGGTAATGGAGGAGCGGGCGCATCGCGTGTCCCCTGACTCAGCCCCACCTCGAGGGGAAGGCAGGGCGGAGCTGGAGGACTGTTCTCAGAGACAATCTGTGAGAGCTGCTAAAATGAGAGTCTGCCTGGGGCTGGGTGGTGTGGGGTGTAAGGGAGAACAACGGTCCTGAGTGAGGTCTAGAGAGGAGATTTCTGGGGGGGAGATAAGGTTCGAAGGAATATGCAGATCCAAAGGGAACATCAACCACTGAGTACAGGGGGCGCCTCACTGGGTAGGGTGTGAGGACAGGAAAGCAAAGCGAGTGGCCACTTGGATGTGGGATTTAGGGTAAAGAGCACGGAAGGTGGGGAGGGGGGTTGGAGAGAAGTCCGCAAAGCTAGGTGGATCCACAGTCTGAGGACTTTGGTCTAGAGCGAGGGTGGAAAATCCTGATGTCTCCAGAGGCCAGTATCCATGCGAGAAGCCAGCTGTTGTTTGCATTTTAAGTACATGGAAATATCTATCACTTCCACAGAGAAACACAATCTCTTTGTTTTCTTTGCATCGTGAGGCCCTCAAGGTCTCTCCTTTGTTTGCCAACTTTTGACAGAAACATGTACGGCGAGATTTCTCTAAAACGAGAAAGCCAGGAGCATTAAGATGGATGGTGACTCGAGCCCAGCATCGGGAGCAGGAGTTAGTGGCCAGTTCAGTGTCAAAGCATGGGGACCGCACATCCCAATCTAATGGGGCAGCTGCTTCTCAGACTCAGGTGGGCAGTGCTGTGCAGACTGTTTTGTTTTGTTTTTTTTCTTTTAACACACTGAACAAGAAGAATATAAAAAAAAAAAAAAAGAAAAGAAAAGAAAGAAAAAAAAAAAAAGAAAAGAAAGAAAAAAAAAAAAAGAAAAGAAAGAAAAAAAAAAAAAGAAAAGAAAGAAAAAAAAAAAAAGAAAAGAAAGAAAAAAAAAAAAAGAAAAGAAAGAAAAAAAAAAAAAGAAAAGAAAGAAAAAAAAAAAAAGAAAAGAAAGAAAAAAAAAAAAAGAAAGAAAGAAAAGAAGAAAAAAGAAAAATCTAGAGGCCATGAGCCACCAGTTGAGCCTTTGTGATAGAGGATAGATTAAGGAAGGAGAGGAGGCTGGGCACCTGAGGGTTATATATCAGCTCTCTAGTACCACAGCAGTGCTGTGTAACAAACAGCCACACCCTCAGCGGCATACTTTGGTAAACAGATGCTTTTTCTCATGAGTCCGTGGTCTGGGCTGGGCTCACCCACATGCTCAGCTGTGGGTCAGCCTGGCAGTTTTGCTGGGCTTGACTGGACTCCCTCACAAGTCAGGCCTATTTAGAACAACTGAGCTAACTGGGCTGCTCACCCCTCCAGCAGGCAATCCCAGGAGTGTTCTCAGCAGAGGTAAAAACAAACAAACAAACAAACAAAACACACACACACTCAAAACCCACAGAAACAAACAAACAAACAAAGGAGAGACCAGAAACTCCTAAGTCTCCTGACACATGGGCTCGAGACTTGCATACCATTTCTCCCACTATAGGTCAGTCGAGCCCATGTCCAAGTCTGGATTCAAGGGGTAGGGAAATGAGCTACTCTCTTTGGGAGTGAGGCTGCAAAGGCCGTGGTTGCAAGTATGCAGGGGAGACTAGAGTAATTTTTGCAATTTGTTTACAACATAGAGTTTCAACTAAGTCACCCACTCTGTTGGGACCTTGTTCTGTCATCTGTAAAACGAAGAGGTTGCATGGGATGATCTGCCCATCTCAGTTAACCTGTGGTCTCACTGCATCCCCTGGCCTTCAGGCCCATCTGGATTCTAGCTGGTAATAGTAAGAAAAGGATCTTGCCTCTGACCCTCCTCTGCTGATACCTGGATTTGACTGCCCTGGGATCCTGGGCATCTTTCATCAGGAATCAATAGCTCTTCTTGTTCTCTAATGGGCTCCTTGATGGTCAGCAGCTGCAGCAGAGCTGTGGGGACAGATGCATTAGCCCCCCTGGGCCTCCGAGGGGTGTTCGTCCTTAATGGAGGGAGGCACCTGGCTGGTCTGGTATCTCCATTGTTTGCGATATTAATGAGGCTTTTATGGATGGCACCTTGCTGGTGGGGAGGGCAATACAAAAGGTAGGAGTATCTTACAGGGAGAGCAACACAAAGGGTACAACCACCTCACAAGTTGAAGCCCACGGAAACTTGCTTAAAAGAATTTATTCCATTTGTGTATCTATCTATCCACTCATCCACCCATCCATCTGTCCATTCATCCATCTGTCCATCCAAAGATCCATCCAACAGTCTTAAGAACCAAGCCAGACTCAGACAGTATACGGATGAATGAACCATAGCGCGATCTCCGTAGGGAGGAGGGCAGACGCATAAGTAATGAGTGCACCATTCTGGGCATTGGGTGCAGCCAGGCATGGAGGAAGGAACTAGAGTGGGGAAATTCTGCGGAAGGCCCGAGAGGGACCCAGGTCAAGCAGCCAGGGAAAGATGTGGCTGGCTTTCTGAAGGTCCAACCCATTGTCCTGAGGATGGGTCCAAAACTGCCTTCCAACATTGAAGGGTGAAGCATCACCCAAGACGGAAGAGGAAGACCAGAGCCTTGACCCTCATGGGCCTGCATTTAAGCTGCTGACCTACAAGATTCTGTATGAGATTGACGGAAATAACTCTGCAGAAATAATAGTTAAAGCAGTTTATTTCTAAGCATGAATGTGTGTGACCTGGCCCTGAGAAGAAGCAAACATGCCTTTCTTGGGGTGATCATGTACAGGGGTTCCTTTTGTTTGATTTTGAGAATGAGAAACAAAGTTTGAAATTTAGTGAAAAGAGTTCTTTCATTGGTCTGTTCCAGAAAGGTGAGACATCTGGAAGTGGGGGCTTGTAGCTGATAAGAGGGTTTTATAATTCTTAAGTTGGTGATTGAAAAGGGATATCGGGATTTCAGGAAGATTATCAGCAAAGAGTGCACTTTAACTGAAATAAGGGGCTTGTATACTTCACAAGATACTGTCCCAAGGACAAGATGTAAGTAGAGTCCTGCTGCCAATGAGTCGAATGTTCTGTTAATGGCTGTAGGCATGACTCACCCATCACAAAGACACTATGCCAGGGACAGGATGTAGGAAGAGTTCTGATATGAAATGGGCCAAAATGATCTGTTATGTTTGTGGGTGTGACTCACCTCGGGCCCTATGGAAGGGATTTTGGAAATGGGAAAAAGCAGCCAGACTTCTGTCCTCAAGAGAACCCTTGATGACAGGTGGACCCCCAGGCTCTCGCACTCAGCTCCAGGCATTCTGTGCTGTGGCCTGGGCCCGAGTGGTCTCTGCACCCTGTCTGTAGCACTTGAGCAGATGAGAGTGAGGACTCCACGCTCTCTTGCTTTGTGGCCATCTTTGGGGAGGGTTGCTGAATAGCTAGTTCGGTGAGTCATACCCACTAACACTCTCCAGAGTTTTCCCCTGAGAGTGTCTTAACGATGCAGGGAGGAAGCTGTGGCCCTGGGCTCCATCCACTGCCCTACTCTTTCTGCCAGGGTGGGTGGAGGTGGGCTCCAGGAAGAACCAGGCAAGAGGGAGATTCTTCCTCAGTAGGACAGAGCCCAACCCATATTCCTACATAGATGTGTTCCCCTTCTTATGCAGCCACAGGGAAAAAATGCATAAAAAGTATGCATATAATTTTAGGAAGATCCCTAAAGCCCACCCTCAAAACACAACTTAAAGAAATTAGTTTCACTAGATTTCTAGCTCAGATCAACAAAACTTTCTAGTATCATTAGAGAAAGCCGGTACCCAGGACAGACAGAGAAGGGGTTTTGCGTCAACGTTACAACTGTTAATTCCCTGCCTCTGGGAGAGGGAAATGGGACCACTCAGGGAGACGAAGGAAGGCAGCCATTTCTCTCCGTAGCCAGAACCAGAAGGTGTTGGGCAAGAAGGAAATTTCACATCCACCGTGGGCGTCTTCACCATGGAAAAGCTCAGTATCGATTCATCACTTACTACCTCTCCAGTTCCAAAGATGGATTGTGTAGATATGTAAAATAAGTGTAACAAATAAAGGAAATACATTTAAAATGTACAAGAATTGGCCAATTTTGCAATATTTCACCTCAATTTTATATGCTGTCAAATATACTTGAAATACATGTGCGCTAAGCATGACAAATATATAGAAACTAAAGCTCTATTATTTTGCTGTAATGGGCCAGGGGAATAGCTCTGAAATAATATTCTTCTGTCTGCAATAAAGGCTTTTCTCTGAAGCTGTCTTAATGCTGTGAACAAAACCTAGAGATCTCTCGAGGGCTTCTTTCCTTGAATTACTGCCCTTCTCCACGGCCTTCCCCCATGATGAGTTTGGTAACCACCTGGCAGGTGGATGCGAACTGAGTCCATGGTGCTACGGGGTGAAAGGAGCATGAGCCCCTGGCCCAGACTGATGAGGGCGGGGCGCAGACACACACGCAGGGCCACAGTGTCCGTCTGGCAGGCATGCTGCACCGGACGGCCACCTCCTGCAGCTGTTAGCACCTCCACTTGGGCAGCAGTTCTCAGGAAATCTGGAGGTGCCCTTGGCTTGAGAGATTGATTCCTCTCAAGTGACTGCAAGGTGTGGGCAACCTGCAGCCCAGCAGTGGGCTAGGGATGAATCCTGAGGCTTCAGCGACTCAGACTCTGCGATTGGACAGGTGTAGAGTTGCACTCTGCTGTCCACCGACGGTGCTTTGAGCAGGTCACACAACTATCTGAGACTCATTTGTCTTGGCTATCAAAAAGGAGTGACAATTCCAACCTTTTAGAATTGTTATCCCATTGTCAACGCCAGGGGGCGCCATTCGCATCTTGCTCCAGATGGATGATGCTCCTTGAAGTCGCATGGTGTGTTGCTTAGACTGCTGTGCATGGCAACTCTGCATGATGTGAGGACCCTGGCACATAGTAGGTATGCAGAGGGTAATAGCTATGAGCATTACTGTGAATCTTACTGCTAAGCACGGCTAGCTCCAGAACGTTGGATGTAGAAGGGACCTGGAGGGGGCCATTCTGCAGTGACTAAAAGAGAGGGCATAGGGTCTCGTTCCCTGCTCTGCCCCTTCCTAGCTCAGCTACCTTGGGGAAGTTGCTTACCCTCTTTGCCTCTGTTTATTCCTCCATCAAATGGGCACCATAGTATCATGGGCATTGCAGTGAGAATTAGGTCTGATGATTCAAGTTGGAAATCTATTGGGCAGTACCTGGCACATGACACGTATTGAAAATGTTAATTTCCGCAGGGTAACTGGGTAGAGGGAGAGGAGGTCCACCACAGGGCTGAGAGCAGTTAGATACAGCCCACCTGACGTGCCCACAGTACATGGATGGATTGCAAAAACCCAGTGCTGGAGTGGAAATACCATTAAGTACACTGAAATGGACACACATGAGACAATGTCGTGGGGCCAGCAGGTGGAGTGGTGGTTAAGGCAGCTAGGTCCTACTGGGTTGTTGGAAAAGTCATGAGCTATTTTTTCTATGCAAAAATGCATCGTAACTTTTCTGACAACCCAGTACATGGCCAACTGTACCATTCAAGTCCTGGACCTGGCTGCTCGAAAAACGCACCTGTCGCATGTGCGTGTGTGCCCAAAATCCTGAATGGAGCATGGAGAAGAAGAGATTGTGGTGTTGCTATCTCCCCCTCCATCCCCTCCCGGGGGAGAGGGATTGAGTGATTTCTCACTTTCTTTCTCTCTCTCCAGGGAGTGCACACGCCTGTAGCAAAAACCACAAACAACAACATGCATTTTACACAATGGCATGCACACGTAAAAGGGTGCGTATAAAACACACAGGAAGGGGTGCCTGTGGAAGGAAAGAGAATGGCAGTTGGCCAGGGGGATAAAGGGGTATATGGGGATGAGCAAGAATGGATGGGACAGAACTAGTACCAGCTGGTGTGAGCTCTGCCTAGTGCTCTCCTCCAGAGCAACAAGTGATGGGTCACCTGAGACCAAGCCCATAGAACCTCAGAGCTGGGCAGGGGTTCACTCCCCTCCCAGAGCAGGGGAGGAGAGAGAAACACAGTAGGGGTTGGCAGGGCTTTTGGAGCCAGTGACCGTGAAGAAGTCTCCATATGGAAGGTGTTGAATGCTCCACTTCCAGCCTGTTTTTAGTGAGTGACCTCCTCCCAACACTGCACATAGTCATACCAGAACACGCAATGCCTTGTGAGGTGGCTTGGAGGGAACCAGGGAAGCGGAGCTCACAGCTGGGCGGTGCAGCTGGGGAGGTGAAGTGTGAGAGAGGGCGAGTGGGAAGGGAAGCAGGACTCCCTGCTGGAAGGGACCGTGCGCACCTGCTCCCCTAGGAGTGCTCAGAAAACTGAGGAGGGCATCAAGCTTGTCACAGAAAGTCAGATAAGGGGGTGGACTCAGGTATATTTCAATATTAGAGGTGAGGGTCTTTGTCTTAAACCGAGTCACAGAAGAGGCAGGCTTAGCTGACCAGCTCGTCCCTGGGGCCCTCCCAGCATTTTGTGGGCGCATTACTGAGGTGCAGAGGAAGCAAAGGAAGCAAAACTAAAAGTGGTGGGTGGTGTGAGGTTAGAGACAACATATTCTAGTTTTAGAATGAATGAGGGAGTGAATGATTAGATGGAAGTTACTTGCAACACCCGTTACCTAACTTGGTGCAATTTTTCCACTTTTCAACTGTCCAGTTTGGGGGTGTGGTGTTGTCTGTTCTTTATTTGGTTGGTTATCTTTCTCCATATCTGTTTCTCTTCCCTCTTTCCTCCCCTTCCCCATGTCCTGTGTTTCCCTCCAGTGCTCTCTCCTTCCTCTTCCCTCCTCCTCATGGAGACACAGCTCCATGCACCAGCCCTGACCCCTGTCTCCACAGATGCTCTGTAGGAAACGTATGATTTTTCCATGTGGGGAAAAAATCAGATTGTTCAGTAGATCCATCTGCCTTAGCCATTCATCCAGCCTCATGCCTCCCAGGGGACAGGGGCCCCTTTAAGCTATCATGAGGCTGGCAAGTTTCCTGCACCCCGTAGGGCAGGGCATGGGATCTGGAGCTGCAGGCCTACACACACACTCTTGCGTTTCTAGAGTCAGAGGTGAGAGTGCTCAAGGAGCACTCACATACGGACACTCACATAAGGCGTGCCTTACAAGCACCTTATGGACTCATAAGCGTAGACGTATACATACATGGTGATGCACAACCACACATGCATGCATGCAAAGACCCACATGTCAGTCTGTGCATATACATGCATGAGCATGTCTGCGTACAGATGGAAATGGAGATCTGTGTGCAGCCAGGCATACACACAGGGAGCCGGGGAATGGAAGAGGAAAGCTGCCCTGCACGGCCCTCCAGCACACACACACCAACATGCACACGCTCGGAAAGCACCCCACAGGTGTGCCAGCAGGTACACGGCAGCGGTCCTCACCTCTCACCTCCATTCTGGTATGGGGTTGAGGGGGGTGTCTGCAACGAGTTGGGACCGCAAGAGGCCAAAGCAGAGATATGTCATGTCCCCACTCCCCAGGACGCTGTGACACATTCAGTCACAAGAACTCTCCCGGTCCTCCCGGGGCTGGGTCTGCGGCTCCTCAGTGACTGCAGCAAGGCATGCCTGCGGATTCCCCGACTTGTGTTGCTGCAAGAATTCCTGGAAGGTCTGGACGTGGGAAACCCATCTCCCCTCTATATACACGCACCCCAGCCAGTCTCCCAAGGGAGCAGCTCAGAGACAGAGGCAAAAGCTTCCGGAGAAGCCTCCCCCCAAAATCCAGAAGCGCTCGTCCAAGCAGGAGCATCGGGATATGCCGTGCTCTCTCCGAGGATCTGGGTGGGCATGGCGGGCTGCCGTGAGCTAGGCGGGGTAGGACCCAGGGTCTGTGACTATTCAGGCTCTTTACACACCGCACCTTGTTTTCTTGTCAGCCCTTCTCCCCCGGACTATGACAATGGCTTTCTGACTGAGCTGCCCACTTCGAGGACTGTGATTATTCAGGCTCTTTACACACCGCACCTTGGTCAGCCTTTCTCCCCCGGACTATGACGATGGCTTTCTGACTGAGCTGCCCACTTCGAGGACGTTCTCCACACATCAGGCAGAGACTTCTAATACGCGAGTCCGCTCATGCCGCGTCTCTGCTCCAGACATCTGATGGCTCCTGCCTCATCAGCAGGGAAGGCCAACGTCAGCCCAGCACCCACGCGAGTCCGCTCAGGCCGCGTCTCTGCTCCAGACCTCTGATGGCTCCTGCCTCGTCAGCAGGGAAGGCCAACGTCAGCCCAGCACCCGGGATGCCCTGCACATGGCCTTCGCTGTCCCGCTCCTCTCCCGTGCTCTCCCCTCATGCCACTGCAGCCACACTGCTCTGTGGCTGGTGTGCGAACACGCACAGCCCAATCCTGCTCAGAGCATGGCGATCCTCTCCTGGAACTGCATCTGCCCTGGATGGTCGGCGGAGCCGTGTGCTTGGCCTCTACATGCGGGCTGCCAGGTTTGAGGTCTACCGTGCTCCCTCTGGAAGCTTGGGTGGCTTTTCACCTCTCTGCACTCTGTTCCCTGGCCATGCAATGCTGACTGGCTTGCAGATCGTTTGTAAGATTTATTCCCTTCTTTTATGTCAGTAACAGAATTGCTGGATTTGCTGAGCCCGGGGCCCCTGCTAAGACTACATTTCCCACATTCTCGTGTTGCTAAGAATGGCCTGGTGACTGCGTGTTAGCCAATCAGATTTAAGAGGAAGGCAGGAAGCGACTTAAAAGAGAAGAAGCCAAATTATACATGGCTGCTTGTGGTTCGAGTCCTGGTCTTGGCTGTTTGCAAAGCACTCTGGTGGGTGCCTGTGTGTGCGTGCCCAGGACCCTGGCAGTACTGAGAAACGGAGGAGAAGGGGCTGTGGTTTGATCGTGCCCCATGGGATTTCTCTCTTTCTCATGAGTGCGTACTCTGGCAATAAAACAAAACCAAACAAAGCAAAACTGAGCAGAAGAGAAAAGGACTGAGGCTCAGTCTTCTCTCAGGCACCTCGAGCTGGACGATAGGATGGCATACGCTGCAAAGGGCAGGTGGCCGTGCTGTCTTTCCCCCAGGCCAACTGTCCTCACAGCCCCAGTGCCCTCCTCTCTCCTCTGCCTGCCTGTCTGTAAGAGTGCTGGGCCGCGAGACGGAGCTGCACATTGACACTGAAAGTAACGCTAAAGGAGGTCTTGTCCCTGATGTTGGGAAGCCACCTTTTCAGCCCTGGATCAATTGTTAGATGCGAGAGAAACTTCCTTCTTGAGTGAAGTAATGCTATTTGGGTTTTTGTTACAGTGACTGACTGCATTTTTAAAAAAAGTTTATTTATTTAATTCATGATAGAGAGTCTGCAAGAGGGAGTGAGGGAGAGAGGGAGATGCCCCCAGTAGGGTCTTATTGTGTTGCTATCCCCCCTTCCCAGCCCCTGTGTTGTCAGGATCTTGGGCACACACTAGGTGTGATTTCAAACCAGCTCAGGCATCTAGGCCCATGGTGGGCCAAATGATTTACAGCACTGTAGTTCAATTTGCTACCTACGGACCTTCAGCTGGGCCATGACCCTGAACCGTAATCAAAACCAACTTTGGTAGCCTGGTGGGATGCGGCCCTAACTAGACATCTATGAGGCATTGGCTTAAGGACCAAGCAGCAAGTGGTAAAGGTAGAACCCTGCAGGACAGGGAGATGGCTCTTGTTGCAATATGGCAGAGCCTCTGATACTGCAAAGCCCTGGAAGCCAACCGTGAGCTGGTAGTGTTTCTAGCGGGCCTGCTGAAAATCACAGAGCGTAATATGTATTGGCTCCTTCCTTTCCATTTAGCAAAGTCCTATGAAAGAGGTAATATCGGCCTAGTTAGAAAAGAAGATTTAGAAGAGGAAGCCTTAACGGGCAGGAGAGGGCTGGCCCTGTAGGGCAGTGGTTAGGTGCTGTGCACTGGGAGCCGAATCATACATAGCTGCCTGTGGTTCGAGTCCTGGCCCTGGCCGCTCGCAAAATACTCTGGGTGGGTGCATGTATGTGTGCCCAGGGTACCAGCAGGATGAAGAGACGGGGAGATGAGCTTGTGGTATGATCATGCTCCATGGGAAGGTGCTTTCTGTCTCCTCTTTCTCTCTCTCACGAGTGTACACATCCTCTGGCAATAAAACAGAAACCGGAAAAATGGGCAGAAGAGAAGAGGATTGACGCTCAGTCTTTTCTGACACCTCAAGCCGGACCATCAGATGAACATGCAAAGGTCAGATGGCAGCGCTGTCTTCCCACCCAGGTCAACTGTCCACATGGCCCCAAGGAAGCTCTCCTTAGGATGCGAATGGAGCAGGATAAAGAGAACAGGAAACGAAGACGTGTTTTCAATCGTAAACATTACATCTAGACGAGATCTTGGTGGCGGTTGTTTGTCCACGGGACACAGTGGACACTTATACAATGAGAAACTGGACGATTCTCAAGGGAATTTCATTGTCGGAGGAACCACGTGTTTCTCTGAGTCAAGCTGATCCCCCTAGGCGAGGGCTGCATCTGGCACGGGGCTCACAGCTCACCCTGCACCTCTAGTCCAGCCCAGCCACTCTCGAAATGTGCACTTCAGACTCTGCGTGCTAATGTGGGGCCTCAGAGCTCTCCTGCTTCTCCTCACCCCCTTGTCTGGCCCACAGGGAAATAAAGGACCAGAGAGGGACCGTGATCAGCTGAAGAACACACAGCTCCAGAGTGGATGATGGGGAGGGAACGACGCCCTGCACTGCAGGACTCACTGCAGAGCTCCTACTGGTACCCGCGCCGTCGTCAGCACTCGGAGGACCAAGTGTGGTACAACGACGCTGGTGAAGCTAAGGAGCGCACAAAGGGGAGAGACCATGGCCTGAGCCGGTGCACCTGTCTCAGCGGCTACCTCTCCCAATTCCACTTACCATGCCTCTTTCCAGAGCAATGGAGGATGTCTGGCAAGGCGAAGGGGAAGCGAGGTGTGAGCACCACGCTGCCTGGCTAGGAGTCCCGGTGGTGCCGCCTATCACCTGCGGGTCTCAGGTAGTTCACTTATTCTGTGGGTCCCCGTCTCCTCGTCTGTGATGGCAGCCACTCCTCGTGTAAGGTTCACATGCCTGCCACGGCACCTGGCACGTACTAAGTGCTCAATAAACGCCCGTTATTGTGTAGGGCAGCTGACGTGTGCTGCAGACTCCGACGTCTCGGTCAGGCTTTGCTCAGCATGTGTTTGTCGTTAACACCATCCGTCTGGGGTGTCCATCTTCTAAGTACACCACCACGCCCGAGCAGGGGAGGAGAGGGGTCGATGTTTCTAAGGGCCAGGTCTGGAAGTGGCAGATACCAGCTCTGCTTACATCCCACTGGCTTGGAGTTATCGATGGCACAACCGAACTGCAAGGGGGGCTGGGAAATGTCCTTCACACAGGCCCGGGAGGAAACAGCACTGGGCCTCCTAGACTCGCATTCGAGCTGGGCTGAAATGCGGACTCTACGTCTTGTATTCTGTGTGAGGTTGGAGGCGTTGTCCAGCTTCCCTGAGCCTTGGTCGTCCCATTGTGGATGGAGCTAAAGACACCAGCTCTGTTTTCCTGTGGCATCTACCTCCTGGTGCTGGCGCAAGGTTTAGATGAGGAAATGATACAAAATGCCTAGCAGGGTACCCGGCGCCTAGTAAGTGCGCAGTAAATGCAGTTGGTGTGTTAGGGTGGCTAGTGTGAGCTCTTCACCCTGTTACCTCCCCCCTCACACGGAAGAGATGAGAGGAAAGGGGAGTTCAAAGTGCCCGAAGCGTGGACCATGCCTGGGAGTGTTCCTGCCCTTCCTTTCCTTCCCCAGCAGGCCTCCTCT
>NW_006159616.1:6183067-6185653 GCF_000334495.1 Tupaia belangeri chinensis | reverse complement strand
GGGAGCCCCCAGCCAGTCAGCAGCGGGGCCGGAGGGAGCTGGAAGCAGGTCCTCCGGAGCCCGCACAGCGCTGGACTGAGGCTTGGTCCCCCTAGTGAAGTGAGGCCCTTCCAGGCCGGCAGCAGCCTCCCTGAGCACCCAGAGTTCAAGGGGGTTAGTGGGAGATGGCTTTTCTCCTGAGAGCTCGCGCCGAGCCGTGGGCCTTCCCTCATGGTCTCACAGGCTCCGCAGAACAAATCTCGAGGTGGTCACCGTCTGTACTCCATTGCAGTCAAGAAGCCGAGGCTCAGAGAGGGAAGCCACTTGCCTACGTCACATGGTTAGCTAGGAACGTCGGACTCGAACCCAGGTCCTCCCTCTGCCAGAGGTCTGGAGTTACAGATAAGCCTGTCTCTCTGTCTTGTGCCCTCCAGCTTCCGAGCCTCTGCTTGTGCTCTGCCCCCTGTCCGGAGTGCCCGGCTCCTCTTTCTGCCCTCCCTCTGCCAGAGGTCTGGCGTTACAGATAAGCCTGTCTCTCTGTCCTGTGCCCTCCAGCCTCCGAGCCTCTGCTTGAGCTCTGTCCCCTGTCCGGAGTGCCCGGCTCCTCTTTCTGTACCAGAGAAACTCCAGGTTGGCCCTTGCATTCCAGCCTGCAATGTCACAGGGAAGGCTGGGGCTCTGTGGTGACACCTCCACTAGGCCCCTGCAGGAGCTTGTGTGTGGCCTGTGTAGACTCCAGGCACTTCCCAGGGCATGCGTGCCCTCGCGGCTCCTTCCTCGTTCATTTGTCCACCCACCCAGCCCTCCACCCTGCCATATGTCCATCCACCTATCCCTCCACCCATTCGTCTATCGTCCCATCCCTACATCCTTCCATTTCTCCATCTATCCATCCCTCCATCCTGCCACATGTCCACCTGCCCATCCCTCTATTCACTTGTCCATCCACCCATCCACCCATCCCTACATCCTTCCATTTCTCCATCTATCCATCCCTCCATCCTGCCACATGTCCACCTGCCCATCCCTCTATCCACTTGTCCATCCACCCATCCACCCATTTAACCATCCACCCATCCACCCATCCCTACATCCTTCCATTTGTCCATCCTCCCACTCATCCCCATATCCATTTCCAGGTGGCTGGGGATGAGCTGGCAGGGCCCTTGGTCCTCAGTTACGGAACCTGCCCATAGTAATGAGCTTTTGAGCGCAAAATGATCAGAACTTGTCCTGACCCACGCGACAGCACGGATGAACCTGGAGGACATTATGCTAAGCGAAATCAGCTAGCCACGAAGACACATACAGTAGGCTCCCATCCACGTGAGGTACCTAGAGCAGCAGATCTATAGAGGCAGAAAGCAGAACGGCAGCTGCCAGGGGCCGGGGCGGGGACCAAAGAGGGAGATACCGTTTTGTGGGGACTCAGTTTGTCCATCCACCCATCCACCCATTTAACCATCCACCCATCCACCCATCCACCCATCCCTACATCCTTCCATTTGTCCATCCTCCCACTCATCCCCATATCCATTTCCAGGTGGCTGGGGATGAGCTGGCAGGGCCCTTGGTCCGCAGTTACTGAACCTGCCCATAGTAATGAGCTTTTGAGTGCAAAATGATCAGAACTTGTCCTGACCCATGCGACAGCACGGATGAACCTGGAGGACATTATGCTAAGCGAAATCAGCTAGCCACGAAGACACATACTGTAGGCTCCCATCCACGTGAGGTGCCTAGAGCAGCAGATTTATAGAGGCAGAAAGCAGGATGGCGGCTACCAGGGGCCAGGGCGGGGACCAAAGAGGGAAATACCGTTTTGTGGGGACTCAGTTTCTGTTTAGCAAGATGCGAGAGCCCTGCAGGAGGGTGGCCGTGGCACGGTAACATGAATGTAGAGCCACAGAATCGCATGCTCAAACGATGGTTCAGATGGTATTTTATGCTATGTATTTTTACCACAATGAAAAAGAAATTTTTTTTTTCAGTATCACATTTCACAAGGATGCTGGAATGCCACCCCTGCCTTCCCACCTGCTCCACTGGGCTCCACTAAAGGCCTGCCCTTTGGGCAGCACTAGCAGGCTGCTTTCACCCCTTCTAGCACACCTACACAGGGGCTCGTGGTTGTCACATGATGACCGTAACAGTAACAACGGCTCGCGCATGGCCGGACTGTTCTTGTAGAGCCCGTTTCAGGTGCTTTGCTGGGCCCATTGCCTGCCCATCCTGGCAGCTACCACTAGCCCATTCTAAAGACAAGGAGGCCAAGGCCCGGGGAAGTTAAATACATTGCCTGGGCACCGTTGCTCGGGAGCTGCAGAGGCAGGATTCAGGCACTCTGACGTGACGTCTGCTCTTGAGGCATCTCTGTGCTGCTTCCCACGAGACAGCGCTTGCATTTACAAGGGGACTTCAAAACATTCATGGAAAAAATGCAATTTAAGTATCAGTTTAATGTGGTGCAAAATAATTAAAATCTGAGTAGTTCTTCATAACATGCATTCGCCATGAACTGCGGGAAGACTTGCCTGTATGCCTGTAGGCCTGATGCTTCTGGAAGTCTCACTTCCCCAAGATCCTGAGAATTCCCTGAAGGCAGCG
>NW_006159616.1:6167789-6181092 GCF_000334495.1 Tupaia belangeri chinensis | reverse complement strand
GTGACTCTGTCTTATAGAGACCTCAATCTGCCTCTTTCCTGTGGAGCAAGGAGCTCTCTAATGGAGGAAATGCCCACCTCCCAAACGGGAGCGCGAGGTCAGGCTCGCTGTGTCACAGTGGCCTCAAAGCATTCTTATTTGCAAGGCATCTCCGATCTGGAGCTCGGGCTAGAAGGGGACTCATGGCTTCAGCTGGGCCCAGCCTGCTCTCTAGTGGGAAACACTGGGGCAGAAATGGGGCAGCCTGCTCCAGGAGATGGTTCTGTTACCCAGCCTGCATTACCTAAGCCTCCGACGCTGTGATCAATACTGTTAACATGGCCTCCTCAGGGGCGGGCAGACCCCCTGCGAGTGCAGCATGGCCACAGTGGGCCCCACCTCTGTGGGCTCTTGTTTCCCCTCCCCGGGTAGGAAGGTCTCAGTCCCTGCCCTACCCAGTCAGAGGGCAGCTGGGGGGCTGGATGAGGTGGGCAGGCAGAAACAGAAAGGGGACAAGCTGACACTTGCTGAGTCCCCGCTGCTTCAACCCAGGCTAGGCATGGGCTATGAGGTCCCACCGACTCTGTGACCCTCCACTCAGTCCCCACCTGGCTGACCCTGTCTCCCAGCGTCTTCATTTGGCTGACACCCAGGCGTTGCTGAGGTCTCGGCTGGATGCCACCTCCTCTAGGAAGCTCTCTCTGGAGGCCAGTGCCCTGTCTTTGTGTTCGCATGACAACTTGTGTGTCCTGGCAACAGCTCTGATCCAGAACGTCTATCCTATACTAGCCGAGGGCTCTGCGAGGGCAGCACTGTCTGTGCACAGTGGCAGCCCAGTGCTCAGCAGGGGTCTATACTTAGGATGCCTGTGACGTTCGTCTGTGCCATCTTCCCAGTGAGGAGTCTGCGTATGAGAAAACTGCACATTCCTTGTGCCATAAAAGGAGGAGCAGGGGTGGTCTGTGGTGTTGCAGTTCTAAAACCCACCTACAGAGGGCGACGTTGAACCCAAGGCACTGCCCTTGTCATGGCGGCGCTTTCCGCCGATCTGGATGCAGGGCCATTCTGGGGAGAGGAAGGTCTCTGTGGCTTGCATCACACCACATGGTGACAACATAGAGTCTGCTCCAGCAGTTGCTGAGACCCAAATGGGTTAAATCTGGCAAGGGAACCATTTCCCTGGGTCCTGGCTTGTGGTCAGGGTGATTAATTGCAGCCAGACCCTATTTGTTATTTTGGCTGCATTTTCTTCCTCTCTCCTCCCTGTCTCCCCAATTAGATTTAATTAGATATTGATAATAGATGCAGGTGGAATATGTCTCTGTGATCCCAGGCTGGAAGGTGGAAGAATTCCTTCAGAGAAAAGGGACAGCCAGTCTCGGGCAGGATCAGCACAGCCTAGGCCTTGGGATAGTGAATGTCAGTTCCAGTTTCTTGGTTTGTATGACCCAACCACCACCACCACCACCACCATGGAAAAGAAAATACTTCCAAGATTCTGCCCCATCAGTTCCTCCCCCTTCCCTTTCTATTTCCCCAACAGGACCAGAGCCCTGTCCAGGCCTGCTCTGGCTGGTCCTCCTCTCCAGCCCGATTGTCTGATTTCTGTAAGCCTCAGGTGTTTTCATGCAGGTCCTGCTAGAAGGTGGGACATTTGAGATGACCGTTCAGCTGACACACTCCCCCTTCTCCCACTGACACAGAGCCAGGCTGTATGGCTTGCTCTGAAAGTGGAGAGTTGGCAGAAACGGCCTAGCAGAGGCCTTCAAGATGCGTGGGTCAGTCGGCATCGTTTCCAGTGCTCTCGTGACCAGACAGGAGAAGATGCCTGGGGCCACTGGCCCAGCAGACAAGGCTCCAGAATGGTCACACGAGAGTCAGACCCGAGCCCAACCTACAGCCTGAAGTGAAGCAGCCCGGTGGGGCCCAGCCTAGAGCAGCCGGGCCACAGCCAGTCTGCGGCCCCACGAGCAGAAGAGCAGCTCATGGTCATCAGCCACTGAGATCGTGCGTGCTCTGTTCTGCATCATTATTGCTGTGAAGGTCTGGCCAGTTCAGAGGGCTGGGTGGGACCTCAGTGACTGACACAACACAGCAGATTGTCCCAACTGCCCGGCAGGAGACCTGGGCTCTCGTCCAGCAGCATCTAACTTCCTCTGTGCCTTTGACGGAGTGGGAAGAAGCTAGCATCTGCTGGCCACCTCCTATGGGCCGAGAGCTTTCCACACATTACCTTATCCCCACCCTTTCTATCTTATTCCGACTCTGCTCTGTGCCAGGTATTGTGTTTAGTGCTAATGATGCTATAAAGGATTACGCTAAAAAAGGTACGAAAGCTAAAATGAATGGTAGCCTGAAAAGCAGCCTTCTGCTGACGGAGTACTACGGGCCAGGCCTCCCTCTGGTTATCTCAGTGCATCGTACTGTTTCTGCGTCCCCTCGTCATTACCCGCTAGTCTATCAGTGCCAGGAAGCAGACGCCACATCTGTTTAGCTCGCTGCTGTGGCCCAGGGGCCCAGTGTGTGACTGGCATGCGGATGCCCACTCGGCTGTTGTGGAAATGGAAGTCCTGTGAGGCAGGTGTCATTATGGCTGTCACCACTGTCCCCTACACACTCCCATAGCTGATGAAACTGAGGCAGATGAGCTGGGCTACACAGTGTCTCTGACACCTCGATTGGGGGGACTTCGTCACCCCCTCCACGGGGACATTTGGCAATGTCTGAGGACATCTTGGGATGTCATGACTGGGAGTGGGGGCTACTGGCATCCAGCGGGTTGAAGCCAGGGGTGCTGCTGCATAACCTACAGGCCATCCCTCTACGGGGAATTACCTTCCCACATGGAAATACCGCCGAGGCTGGGCCAGCCTGGCTTGGCTATGGTGGAGCCTGGCTGTTACGGCCTGGCGGAGAATTAAACTCAGATCTGTTTTGTCCCAAAGCACCCATATTAGTTCCTTGGGCCTGCCATAAAAACATGGCCACCGGCTGGGTGACTTAAAACAACAGAAATGTTGGGACCAGCAGATGGAGTAATGGTTATAATGCCAGACTCCCATGGAGTCAACCGTGGTTTGAGTCCTAGACCCAGCAGCTCAAAACTCATACCAGACGCGTGTGTGTGCATGCCCAAAACGCTGAGAGGAGAATGGAGGAGAAAGGATTGCAGCGTGTCTATCCCTTTTTTGGGGGTGATTTCTCACATTCTGTCTCTCTGTCTCTGTCTTCCCAGTGAGTGCAGGCACCCTATAGAAAAAAACCATAAACAAAACCTATTAAAAAAAAAAAAAAAAAGCAGAAATGTCTTCCCTTGCCATCCTGGAGTGTGTCAGCAGCCTACACTCCCTCTGGAAGCTCTAGCGGCCATTCTGTTCCTGGCGTCTTCCAGTTCTGGTGGTGGCTGTGTTCCCTGGTTTGGGGCAGCATCACTCCCATGGTGGCCTCTGTCTCCAGTCATCACCTTCTCTTCTGTCTGTCTCAAATTTGCATCTGTCTTTCTCTTCTAAGGACCCTTGCCATTGGATTTAGAGCTCACTGGCTTCTCTGGAATGCTCTCCTTATTTCCTTGACTTAATTCCTTCTGCAAGAACCTTATCCCAAATAAGGTCACATCCATAGCTTTGGGGAGTTGATGTTGACATCTGGAGAGACCACTTTCCAGCCTGTCACAGCACCCCTTCTCGAATTCTGACCTCTACGGCTCTTTCCCGCGTGGTCCGTACACTTCTTGCTCACAATAACCCTGAAGGACTGCATCTTACCCCCGAGGCCCCAAGGCTCAGGGAGGTTGTGCAATTCTAGGGGAATCAGTACTGGGTCACTATTTGCTCTCTGCTCTCTCTCTCTCTCTGCTTCTCACCCTGACAGTTCCCCCCCAGGGGAACTGCAGGTCCCTCTGAGCTCAGAGATGCCCAACGCTCTGAGGAGTGCCTGGAGATGAGCCCTGGACCAGCCTGCAGTCAGTGGGTATCCCACCCAGGAACACGTGAAGGGACACTTGGGTCACCCACGGCCCTTTTCAGGAAAGGAAGTCTTCCACGTGCCTGGGGGCTGCTGGGTAAAGGGAGGCTCTGGGGCCAAGAGCCTCCCTGGAGAGGGAGACAGAAGACATCGCCCTGAGGACCTGGTCACGTCAGGCCAGACTTGGAATCACCACTGCTCTGATGAGCGCCTTGTCTCCTTCCTCCCCAGCCACCTTCTCTCACCAGTTCTTTGTTGAATTATTTGCCAGCAGACCTTGGGGCCTCCTGGATGGGATGGCCTGACAGGGAGGAGCAGACCTGTCTAGTCCTGGTCAGCATTTGATGGTTTGGAGGAGACCAGGAAAAGACAAAGGCATGAGCAGCACAGCCCTCCCCATCGCCCCCCAAACACCACAGAGACGGCTGAGTCAGCCGCCGTGGGTTACAGCGCTGAGTAATCCCAGCGTCTGGACTGCTACGGTTTAACTGTGGCCCTCAAACTCCGCGTGATGGAAATTTAGTCCCCTGAGCCATAGTGTAGGGAGGTGGGGACTAACGGGGCCTAGTGGGCGACTTTGTGTGAATGGCGTTATCGTGGGAGCGGGCGTGTTCTAAAGCAGGTTTGGCCCTCTCTGCCCTGTCTTGCCCATTTGCCTTCTGCGACGGGTGCTGCGGCAAGGTGCTCACCAGGCAGCGGAGGCTTGATACTGGACTTGGCAGCTTCCAGAACATGAAGAACACATTTCTTCTAATTGCCAGTCCATAATATTCTGCTACAGCAGCACAATACAGACTAAGACAGGGGGCTTCTCCCTCTTTTTGTAATAGCTTTATTGAAGTATAGTTTACACACCGGAAACGGCATGTTCGTTTTTATGACAGAGAGCATGTGTGTGTGCATGTGTGGTAGAGCGAGAGGGAGGGAAGGAGAGAGAGAATTACCCTCCACAGGGCCTCCTCACTCCATTGTCACCTTTCTGCCGCCCTCCAGACCCTCAGACTCCTATGCATCCTTGCAACCAAGCACGTTTCCAGTCCAAACCAGGGATCTAAACCCACGGCCGGCCATATGGCATCCAGCCTTGTGCCACCACAGCTGGGCCAAGAAACCGAACTCCTTCGTGACACATTTGATAGGTGTTGGCGCACATTACCCCCATGTGCCCACCGCCGTGCCAGCTACCCTGTCTCCTCACGCCCTTCATCATCTCTCTCTGCTCTCCTCACTGTCCCTCCCATGGCAGGCAATCGCTGGTCTGCTTCTGTCTCTGCAGATGCGTTCGCTTTCTCTAGCGTCTCCTGTAAAGGAGCCCGTTTGGTGCGGACCATTCTCTGTGTGGCTGGCTCCGCTCAGCGCATCCGTCTTGACGGGCACCACGCCGTGCTGTGAATCAGCAGTCCCCTTCTGTCCCGATGGCTACCACCCTGTCTATGGCGCTTCCTCGATTTGTGTACCCATCACCTGTCAAGAGGTACCCGAGCTTTTCCAGTTTCTGATGGTTACAAATAAAGCTGCTATGAACATTTGTGTAAAAGGCTTTGTATGGCTCCCTGGTGGCATGGTGGTAAAGGCGGCTGACTCCCACATGGGTTACTGTATGGTTCAAGTCCCAAACCTGGCAGCTTGGGCGCGTGTGCACATTTGTCCCAAATTCCCAAGGAGAATGGAAGAGAAGGGATTGCAGCGTGGCCATCCCCCTAGGGGTGATTTCTCTCTCTCTCTCTCTTTCGATCTCGATTCAGTGAGTGTGCATGTCCTATAACGAAACTTAGAAATTAAATAAGCCTTTGCGAGAACACATTTTCTTTTTTTCTCAGGTACAGAGCTAGGATAGGCAGGGTCATACGGTGGGTGCAAGTTTTGTTTAAGAAACCACAAACTATTTTTCTGCAGTGCTGGGCTCCCGTTACACTCGCGCTGGCAGTGTGTGGTGTTCCAGTTGCTCTGCATTCACCAGGGCTTGGTGTGTCTGGTCAGTCTTCCGCTTTCAGCCTCTCTGTCAAGTACGTTGGAGTCTTTCTGGTTTTCTTGGGCTGTCGGAAAAGTCATGACGCCTTTTTGGCCAGAAAAACAGAAAAACATATATCATGGCTTTTCCAATGCCCCAATGGTTGTTATTTACATAATCTTAATAATGTTGAGCATCCGTTTTGTGTTTATTTTCCATTTGTATATCTTCTTTGGTGAAATAGCTGTTCAAATCTCTTGTCCATTTTAATTGAGTTGTTGGTTTTCTTATTGAATTTTGAGAGAGGTGTTTTTGTTTTTATTTTATTTATTTATTTATTTATTTGTTTGTTTGTTTGTTTTTGCCATAGGGCATGTGTGCTTGCTGGAGAGAGAGAAAGACAGAGAGAGGGAAAGTGAGAAATCACTACCCCCCACCCCAGTGGGGGTGGGCATGCCACAAACCCCTTCTCCTCCATTCTTTTCTTAGGATTTTGAGAGCACATGCACATGCACCCAGCATAAGTCTCAAGCCACCAGGTCTGGGACTTGAACTGTGGTCCACCATGTGGAAGTCCAGTGCCTTAACCACCATGCCAAATGCTGGTCCCCTGAGGCTTCTTTATATATCTCTTTATTTTATTATTTTTTAGGGCTTATTTCTTTCATTAAGAGAGACAGAGGCAAACGTCCTTAACAGGGTCCTATGCTGTGATCTGCCTCTCACCCCTAACCTTCCCAGTGAGCCAGGATCATGAACGCACGTACCCAGCATGTGTGGGTCAACAGGGAACAGAACCCGCGGCCTTCCACGTGAACGGCTTTGTCTGAGCAGCGTCCTACCGCTGTGCCACTGAGCCAGCTTTCCCCAAGGGTCTTTAAAGCAGGTATATGATTCGCAATTATTTCCTTTCAGTCTTTGTCTTGTGCTTTCATTCTTTTAATAATCTCTCTCAAAGAGCAAGAGCTTTTCACTTTGATGACGTCCAGTTTATCAATTTGGTCTTTAATGGATTGTGTTTCTGATGTTGTATCGACGAAATCTGCACCTAACTCACAGTCTGGAGAGTGTGTGGGCAGCAAGCTGGAGAGGCAGACGGTACCTCACGTATTCTCTGTCCCTCAGGCATGAAGGCCTTTGTTCTCATTTCAGTGTCTCGAAATCCATTGTTCTATGTATTTTGTGTTTTCGGTTGTTTTAGGCAGGAGGCAAATCTGTGACACATGGCCTTGTAGGGTCCTTCCTCTGTGGTTGCTTGAAGCCCCCAATGGACTCTCTCTCTCTCTCTCTCTCTTTTTTTTTTTTTTAAGTTTTTGCCATAAGGTGTGTCCATTTGCTGGAGAGACAGAGAGAAACAGTGAGAGGGAGAGTGAGAAATCACCCCCAAGGAGGGATGACCCTTCTCCTTTATTCTCCTCCTGGGATTCTGGGCATGCATGAACATGCAGCTGACAAGAGTTTCAAGCCACCAGATCTGGGACTCAAACCGTGGTCGCCCACATGGGAGTCCAGCGCCTTAACCACCACGTCACCTGCTGACCTCGGTATTATTTTATTTTTACAGTCACCTATTTTTCAGTTGAGGAAACAGAGCTCAGAGACATGAAGTGTTTCGCATAGTGTCACACAGCACATAATCGGTATCTGAACATCAACTTAGGCCAGCTCCAGTTCAAAGCCTGGTACCGTGGACCAGACTTCCTCGGAGTTGTAGGACTGTCTCAAAGGCCACTTGCTGCTTGAAATTTTGTGGTCTGGCATACATTTAAAATCAGGGACTGGGGCAGGGGAGTCTCAGCCAGTCTTGCTGAACTGGCTCTGGAGCCCCAGAGCTAAAGTAACTTTTCTGAGTTTCTGCTGTCTGATCTGCCTGCTGAAAGTGTAATCCTCATTCACCTTGCTCTGTAGACAGTGCAACAAAATGCAGTCACAAAACCATAGGATTTCGAAGACCTTCTAGAATACAGAAGCTACTTTATATTCAATGGCACTTCAGTAGCAGGATGAAGAACTCTAAAATGTGGACCTCATGGTGGTTAAGGCAGCTGAATCCCACATGGCCTCCTTCACAGTTCAAGTCTCAGACTTGGTGCCTTGAAAAACATGCCAGCGTGTACGTGCGTATCTAAAATCCTGAGAGAAGAATAGAAGAGAAGGGTTTGTGGTGTGGTCATACCCCCGGGGGGTGATTTCTCACTCCCAGCCCCTTCTCTCTCTGTCTCTCTCCCACAAATGCACATACCTTTTAGCAAATTTAATAAGATAAAAAAGATATGTAAGATAAACATGCCACCATGTAATCCTCATCCTGTGCCCACTGCAGACATAACTAATCGATGCTGGAGCTCTTTCCTGCCAAACTAGACTCAACCTGGAAATCCAGTTTTTAAAAAATCTGACCCTCAAAGTGCCCACCATGATGTGAATTAGCAGATGAAAGTATGCCCTGCTCCTGAGCCTCCTGGTCAGGTGGCCACCTGGCCTTGCATAAACAGTTCATCCAATCAAGCCTTCCCTTCCTCCGGAGGGCCTCTCCAGCTACGGTGCTGGAAACTGTCCGGCATGTGATGAACCAATCCACCGTCTGGCCAGCATCGGCCATCAGAGGAAGTTGCACCCACTGGGCCTCAGAGACCGGAAGCCTCCTGGATTGAAGTCCTTTGAGTACAATGTGGAGATAGTGATCACGTCTCTATGTTTGGCACTATTTTCCTTAAAATGTAAAATCTGAATCGGAAAAACTACCCAGCATATGGTCTGATTAGCTAGCAGAAGGCAGTTATTACAGCCGAGTCTCAGCAGGTTACTTTTATCAGCATAGCCTAGGATGTGATCAGTTTTTAACGCTATCACTCCACACCTTTAGCTGCGAGGAAATGGGAGGCAGGCTTGCCGTGGACTAAGCCAGACCCGATGCTGCCTTTCTTTTCTTTTCTTTTAGAGAGATTTTTGTTATAGGGTGTGTGCACTCACCAGAGAGGCAGAAAGCAAGAAATCATCCCCCAGGGGGATGGCCACACTGCACTCCCTCCTCCATTCTCTTCAGGATTTTTATTTTTGGCACACATGCACATATGCCCGGTGTGAGTTTTAAGCTGCTGGGTCTGGGATTCAAACCTCAATCCACTATGTGGGAGTCCAGCAACTTGACCATTACGGCATCTGCTGGTCCCGAGATGTCCCCTTTCTTAAACCTGCACGACTGCATCTGTAAACTCAGTTCAGCACCTGACACAGTCTCCCCGGCCGTCTTACCAGCCTGGCTGACGGGTATGTACAATGGAGCCCTATCTTCAGGCCTGGCACGATGCCCTCTGCGTGCGGAAGGATAATGACAGCAGTAGTACTGGCTGACACCTCCTTAGCACTCGCTGCAGGCCCAACACTGTTCCAGCACCTTGCTAGTATTACTAAGCATTTTACTAACTAACTGTTTGAACTGATTCACTCCTCGCGACAGCCCTGAGAGTTGGTACTGTTTTGTTCCTGTTTTATGGAGGAGGAAGCAGAAGCAGAGGGCCAGTGAGCTAGGACGTGGCCAAGCAGGGATTTGAAGCCAGTGGCCAAGTCTGTGTCCCTGATTGCAATATTATCCTGGCCGGAACAAACATAGGTCATATGAATACTTACGCTTGTGTACGCAGTTCTCGGTGTCCTGGAAGTGGCAGGAGAAAGCTGGGCTGTGAAGGATGCATTTACTGGGCGGGCCTCTTCCCTGAGTCCAGGCCCATCTTGTCTGTTTCATCTGGGTTAAGACCAATAGGGCAAGGACAGGAAGAGGTGGCCAGATGGGGACCTTACCTGTTAGTCCGTTGGCTTACCTGCTCAGCTCTGCTTACACTGCCGCCTACAAGTGGGTGAGGCTGATGGAACCCCAACCTGACCGGACACACACCTGGTTAGGCCCACCTGCCTGTCCCAGGCACCTCTAAGGCAGAGCACGTCCTGTGATTTAGAACTCAGAGCTCTGCACTGGAGGGTACTGCAGGTTTCCTTTGAGAGATGTCACAAGGTTGAGGGCCCACAAGTTCAGCCCCAGGTTCAACTCAGGCTCAGTGTCAGCAAAGACACTTGCTCCCCACCACAGGCTCTAAAAGCCATCTTCCTTCCCTCTCAGGTCCTCTCAGGCCCTGTGGCTCATGTAGGGCTGACTTAGCCCCATGGGCACGTGACCTAGACTGAGCCAATCAGAGTGCTCTGTCTTGTTGGGCACAGATGCGGTTTGGATTCAAACCCGTGACCCAGCCTGGCCCGTGAGAGGCAGGCCTGGGGCTTTGATAGAAACCATCCTTTTCTGTAGGCTCAAACCCAAGAGCAGGCAAACCCTGAGCCTTCTTGGGAAGAGTGTGCCTGTCTGAAGCATAGGCAGAGAGTCGGGGCAGAGCTGAGAGACGCCTTCTGAGTGCCTGCACCCGGCCAGGCTGGACGGCCCAGCTCCTCGAGCCTGTGACGCCCATTTCCTAAGTTTTCCACCACAGACAGCCCAATGCGCTCTGACGGGGACTGTCTAGGACTCCAGCCACCCTGGGACCTAGGGCCAGCAGCCATGAGTGGATTCCCTGCCCACTGTGAAGTGGGAGCCCTAGCAACATGCCAGACTCCAGGGGTACAGCCACGAACCGGATACAGTTTTGGCCTTGAGGAAAGCAGAGCCTGGTCAGCAATTAACTCCCATACATGCAATCCAGTTCCATCATGGGAGCATACGGCCATGGTGTCCGGGGGCTCGGGCAGGACCAGGCCATTCTGGGGTGGGGGATAAAGAAGACCCCCAGAGAAAATGACATTAAGATACTACTCGCAGGAGCTTCGACTCATCACTCGGGTCTGTGTCCTTCCTGGGTCTCAACGGTGGTCAACCCCTCACTAGCTCTGAAATATCAGGCATGTTACCAGTCTTCGGGCCTTGGTTTCCTCACTGTAAAATGGGCCTCTGTCTCATGAGTGTTTTGAGAGGATGAAATGTGATAATACAGGCTTAGGGACCAGTACTGTGGCTAGCCCAGAGTTAGTGCGTGGAAAATGTAGTCTTCTCTCAGTGGTGGGGTTAATAGCAGTGTTTTAGGAGGACAGGCACACAGGGGATAAGGTGGTAAGAGTTACACCTTCACGAAGGGGGTGGGTGTGCGGGTTTCAGGTCTGTGAACAAAATGAAGGGGTCCCTGTGGGTGGGGCCAGCGTGGGCCATAGATGGGAGCTGGGTGGAAGGAGGAGCGTTGAGAGTCTAGGCTGGCGCCAGATTGCAAAGACCCAGCTCGTTTCTATAAACAGAAATGCCCTGTCCTTCCTTCAGAAGGAGAATCTGGAGCCATCGAGCTCAGAACTAACTGATTTATTTGCTCAATTCAGTTAACTTCCCAGTCAATTCAGAAGGGGAGAGAACCCAGCCAGGCCAATTGTCCAGGCGAAGCAGGCACGGGTTGGCCAGTGGAAGTGCACGTTGGACTGCAGTCCGCGATTATATAAACATCTGAGCAGGCTACCTGAGCGCCGAGTGACCCCGGGAGCCCAGCCTCCGGGAGGAAAGAGAGAAAACAGCATCAGACAGTGGTGTCACATTTACTTTCTCTTTGCATCATGAGGAAAAGAATGATGCTTACTTCTTTTAGCTCCTGCAAGAGCAGGAATAAGTGGGCCTTGTGAGGCCCGCACCCCCTCCCAGTCTGTGTCCTCTGGTCTATCTGAAGGGAATGGGCAGTTGTCTGGCAGATTGGCTGTCAAGCCGGGCACCCATTCAAATCCTCCAGCACCCCAACTTCCTGGGTGGCCTGAGGTGACAGTGATCAATTTGGACCGACACTTCAGGGAAAGTTCCCTTTTTGACAGCCTCCACTCTCATTCGTTCACTCACTCACCTACGGGCTGACACCCTCATCCACTTGTTCATGAATCCAGCATTTCAATCACTCATCTTTTCGTGACACTCTTGTCACGTAGCCACTGGGCACAGTGACTAGGATGCAGGAGGCAGCAGCTGGGGGCTGAGGTCACTGAGTGACTAGACTGGATACCCAGGGCTTTAAAACCATGGTCATGGCAGGAGCCTTCCCTGGGACTGCTCCAGCAGGAAGCTGAGCCAGAGACCCCGGGTTGGGGGCAGGTGGGTGAGCAGTTTGGGGGAGTAGGATCAAGGAAGGGACAATTTCAAGCTATGCTGGGCAAGATTCGGGGCTCCTGGCCACACACATCAGCGGTCTGGAGCTGCAGCTGTGTCACTCAGACTAGATCATACACCTCACGCCACTCTTCCTTGATGTTTGTGTTTCTCAGTTCCTGGGATCTTCAGAAAGTTCATAGAAAAAATGAGAATTATGAAAAACCTATACACATGGGTTTAAAGATAGATTTGTACCCAAATTACCTTGTACTTTCATTTATTTTCTATGAACTTTTTGAAGTCCCCTTGTGTTTGAATACTTTCCTCTTCCCCTATGGGGTTGCTGGATATTGTAAATACAGAGAATCAGTAGTTGCTATGGGCAGGGGAGTGAAGTCCGGCAAAGAAAAGAGTGATAAAGCTGCCCTGGGAAGGGGCATCCGAGAACTTGTGAACACCTTGGTTGAAATCATGCCTTTGAGAGGAGGTTGAATAATCGGCCTGCCTCTTCATGTTTCATGAGTCTCTTGAGAAAATGAGAACTTCTCAGGTAACTGCAAACTAGATTTGCCTTTGAGTTTTTAGAAGCTACTTCAGGACGCTAAAGGGCTACATCCATGGGAAAGGGGTCCTCAAACATGTCAGATAGATTTTTTGAAAAAAAAAAAACCAAAAACAAAAACAGTACGTTAGGCTTCTCCATCCCAGGCACCAGGAGTTGGACCATGAAGACATTCATCCATTCATTCGACCAAGACAGGTGCCTCCTATTTCCGTCTCTTAGCCTGGCTGTAACCAAGTGCCACTCACGGGGTGGCTCGACACAGCAGCAATGCCTTCTCTCAGGAGCTTGGAGGCCAGAGTGCGAGGTCCGCGTGTGGCCATGTTACGGCGGAGGCTGCGGGGAGAAGCCGTCTTCGTCTCATCCCAGCTTCTCCCGTGATCGTTGACCCTTGGTGATCTGCGGTGTTCCTTGGCTCATGGCCACACCGCTCCAGTCTCTGCCTGTTACCAAATGGCGTCCTCCCTATGTGTCTCTGCCCAAATTCCCTCTTCTTATAAGGACAATGGTCTTATTGTATTCTGGTCCATCCTAATGATAGTTAACCCCCTGTTAACTATCATGTTTGCAGAAGCCCCCACCTCCAATTCAGGTCAGGTTCACAGGTTCTGGGGTTAGGACTTCAACACAACCTTAGGGGTGGGGAGGGGGACACAGTCCTTTCCCAAACACCTACTATGCGCCAGGCCAGTTGATAGGCATTGGAGAAAAATAGCTATTGCATGAGAGACTTGATACTGCAATCCTGCCA
>NW_006159616.1:6155154-6166869 GCF_000334495.1 Tupaia belangeri chinensis | reverse complement strand
GAGAGCCTTGATCCTCCCACCCTGCCACAATTCCCCGAACCCCCCCCCCCGCCCCCTGGCCAACCTGCTGCAATCTCACCGGGAAAATGCTGGTGAGCGGCAGAGGATCCAGTTTGACTGAGAGCTTCCTGGACCTCAGGCTTGCCGGAACCCCTTTCCTCCCATCCCCGCCTCTCCTGAACAAGCCGGTCTCACCTGTGTGGTTCGGCCTCTGCTGGGGCCTCCGCGGCTCATCAGTAACCGTGAGAGGAGCAGTGGGCAGAATAAATCTCACTCTGGAATTAATGTAGCTCAGGAAAAAAGTACATTTACTCATTTCAACTTCTTGTTGCAAGACTCATAAGTGAATAAATCCAAAATAAATGTAACCGGGACAAAGGGAGAAGCCACGATAAATGCAATCCCGTGGCCCTAAGTGAAGACGAGGGCTCCGAGACAGTATTAAATTCCATCCCCCAAGGCTCATTTCATTTCAGACCCAGATTTCCACAAAATCGAGTTTTCTATCCGAGCTCAGCCCTGTCCTCCTCGTCCCCACTCCCTCCGCTGTAAAGGAGCCTTGGCTTCCCCTCCCCCGCCAGCTTCCTGGCTCTCATCCAAGCAGGGTGCCTGAGCTGTCTGCTCACAGGCCAGGTGGCTCCTCAAACTCTGAAGGTGTGGGAAGGCTTCAGCCACTCTGGGGGCCTGTGGCATCTGCTAGGGCTTCCAGGATTTGCATATCCTTCTCTGCAGCCCAGATGCCTAGGTGGAGTGTGAGCTGGCCTGCACTCACCTGAATAGCTCCAGATGCTTGGCCTGGGAGGGTGGGCACTCAGCCCTCAGGTGGGTGGGGATGTTCTGCATGGACGGGCCCTCTAGCCCAGAGGGCTAATGGTGTGCTGGGCAGAGCAGGGCCACGCTCACCTTTGTTCTTCATGGTAACCGACAGCTTCGGACCTCATCCTTGCCCTGCAGTCTACGGACATCCTTGGGGGTGAGGAACCCGAGGCCAGAAAACAGGGTAAGGGGCAGCTGGAGTCCTCCTTCTTAGGAGGGTCCCTAGCTGGCATGGGACGACTTGTCCCCTCCCCAAGGAGAGCTGCCCCAGTCCTTCTCCAGGAGGGTAAGCTCCACCATGCTGGGCCCACAGCGGCCTGCTCACAGTGGGCCCAGTCTGTGCTGGGCACGTGCAAGGTACCCCAGCTTCCTGTAGACTTGGTCGAATTGGTTGCCATGGCCCTCAGTGGCAGCTGGCTGTGTCCAGTCAGGTGGTCTCGGGCAGCCCTTCTCTTGCCCTCGCAGCCAGGCTGAGCACTTCACCATCCACGTGACCAGACTGAATTGACTGAGTATTGCATGCTGGTGAAAGGGTTCTGGGGGATCCGGCGAGATCCCTGACAGAGCTGACAGCTGTCTGTCACCAGAGCCAGCAGTGGTGCCTTTGTGTCAGGACTGTGCCCGAGCCTGCCTGCCCCTTCCCAGGCCCAGGCTGTGGGTGCCCATCTGCTGCTGGAAGGGGCAGCTTTACTTCGAACAGTGGTAATAGCTACCAGGTAGGGGCACCAGCTGTGTGCCCACTCCTTCCCACATGTTTATCTAGCCACTCATTCAATAAATAGTTTTTAAATTTACTCATTTATTTCCTCCATTCACGAGAGGGACAGAAAGAGCCAACACCCCCAATGGGGTCCTGGCAGTACACCCGCTCCCAGGTTTCAGCCAGCCCCGGATCGTGAGCAGGTGCCTGCCTGGCATACTCAGGGAGGTCTCCGGACTTGAACCAGGAACCTTACCGTGCAGGATTGCCTCACAGAGCGTTGCGTTTCACCGCTGCGCACCATGTGGCCTGCGCTCAGAACGCCGTGTGTACGCCGTGTGTGGGTGCCGACTGCTCGAGCTGCCCTGCCGTGTCATGCCCCGTTCCAGAGGGGGAGATGCTGAATCTCATCCTGTTATGTCGTAACGGAAGGAGTTACAGCATGAGCCTCACATTATGTAACATTTACATGAAGTGGAATTCATTCTCTGCTACACCGTGTTGTACTGCGCCACATCACGTCACATATCATTTCACGTTCCTATTGAGTCCTCCGAACAACCCTGCAGGGGTGGTGTTGTCACCTCACCCTCGGCTAACCTCAGTCTCCTCGTCTGTCACATGGAGCTGATGCCGTTTCCCTCCCTGAATGGTTGCAAGACTCACAAGGGCTAATGCGTGTGTCGGGCCTCGCTCAGCTCCTGACTCATCATCGCCATCTGGTAAGAGTCGCTCTTCATATGGCCACGGCAAGGCGGGCCCACAGAGCAGCTCTGTGGAGGGACCCAGGGCTTTGGTTCCTGCCCTGGAGGGGCGGGCGTTACCTTGTGGTGCAGGGATTGAGCATGAATCAAAAGGCATTCGACTCCTTGGGTGCGCTCCAACCTGGGGCTCCGGGGCAGGGCGCGGAGAGGCAGGTGTGGGCCGAGAGTGGCAGGTGTGAGCTCAGATTGTGGGGTCCCAGTCCTGGCCCTGCCGCTTCCTTGCCGTGGGAACTGGGGCAGATTGCTTACCCTTGTCGTCTCACCGGTCAAGTGGGACTCACCTGGTCTTGTTATTGGGCCCACTGAGGTGATGCAAAGGGCCTGCGGCAGAGCCTGTCCTGGACAGGGCATGTCTGGGCAGCACTGTGTAGGGCAGCCCAGCATATGGGGGCAGGCCAGGCGGTGATGGAACAACCTCGTTCTCCTGGTGAGGAACTGGGCTGGCACTCGGCTGAGATGCGAGAGTCCTCGCAAAGAGAATGGCTAATCAGTCTTGAAAGTGAAGCCCCTGGGCAAGGTAGTGGCTTTGTCAGGGCAGACAGGAGTAGGGGAAGTCCTTCCACCTGGTCCTCTGCTGAGCGCTCTGGGGCAGATCCAGGAGCCCCACCCTGGACTCTGACTCTCTCCGAACCTCCAAAGGACCCGAGTGGCGCCCAGGATGATGTAGGGAGGGGGCTGCCTACGGCTTCCAGAATCACAGCCCTAATCACCCATTTCCAGTTCCTTAAATCAGGCTTGTTTTTTATGCCTTTTTATTTTTTCACAGTCCAATGGTTTTTTAGTAGGATCACAAAGTTGTGAAGCCATCACCACCAGCAATTTCAGAACATCTCATCACTCCTAAAAGAAACTCCGCGTTATTTCACCGCCACCTCCCCGCTCCTCCCCTCCCCCAGGCCCTGGCAACCGCTCCTCTGCTTTTGGTATCTACGACATTGCCTGCTCTAGACATTTCACGGGAACGGTGTCACACGCTCTGGGGGCTTTTGTGACTGGCTTCTTCAGATTTATTTGATAGACTCCCACAAGTTCAGCGTTCCAGGGGGTCTACCAGATCATCTAACCAAATCCTTCCTGTTTCAGATGGGACAGGCAGGTCCAAAGAGGAAGAGAAACGTGACCCTCATCAGGGGCAGGACCTGCTCTTCCTCACGCTCCTGGGGCAGCCTGGGGTAGGAGCCTATTAAAGATGTGAACCCTGGGGCCTCATGGTGGCCAGTAGGTCTTGCTGTCCCCTTGACAGCCACCCCCGGCCCCACCATCCATCACCCATCATCTTGCAGTTATTTGTTTATGAGGTCAGCTTCTTTGCCAGCCTGGAGGGCAGGGCTCGAACCCTAGGGGACTCGTATGCCCAGCACCCAGCCTGGGTCTGATCAGTGTGTGTGAATTGATGTCTTTGCACGATCCCCATTATCGGTCATCCTGAAAGTGGGTCTGCATAAATGAAGGTGAGTGGGAGGCAGCTGCGGACCCCGTGGGGGTGTCGGGAGAGGGGTCCTGGGAAATGAGACAGAACTGGGTCGTCAAAGACAGCTCTCCCCATCCAGCTCGCCTGCTTCCTGCGTCTTGGTTTTTTCTCCTGCCCTTGTCTCTTCTGTCATTTCTCCTTGAGAATCAAGTTGTTTGGAAAAGAGAAAACCAGTTGCATAACTGTGTCCGTTGGCAGGCGCGTTCTAATTTTAAAAAATGTGTCACTCTCCAAGCTGTGCGTCCCTTAATCAGGCAATTACTTTATGATGTAGTATAGTTAAGGGGGGATAAAAAAAACCACCAACCCTTGAAATCTCAAACAATTTCTTCGGGAGAATTAATGTGGTAAATGTTTGACTTGAGCTCAAGAACATCTTCTGTTTCCATTTCTAAATGACAAAAGGGACACAGAAGAAAGGTAATAATTTGGTATTAATCAATCTCCTTCATTAAAATTAGCTCCTAAGCCTAGGGTGTCATGGAAACGGTAAATGCTGGGAGAAGAGCTTGGGGCCTGGGAAGGGCCTGGGGGACAGGGTTACTGGCGGGTGTGGTCTGAAGAGGACAGGATAGGACAGGACAGAATGGACATGCTGGCACCTAAATAGTAGCATTCACAAAGCAAATGCGTCCCATGTCCTAGCCCTTATTCCAAGCCTTTCGAGTACCTCCTTGCTTGGTACCCAGAGCAATCCTGAGACTCAGGTGTTGTTATGCCCATTTTACAGTTGGAGAAACCGAGTCAAGGGGAAATTAGAAAATGCGTCCAATACCGCTGGAAATAGTAGAACTGGGACTTGAAACTGCGTGTCCTGACTCCAGAGATCCTGCTCTACCGTTGCCTTGTTTTATCATCCTTAATGCCGTTTGCTTCCACTCAGACCTGACAGGACAAGCTATACCCTACAGGCCAGGAGAGGTTGCCGAGATGCCCTCAAAGGTATAGAAAGGAATTCATCATTTCTACCAAGCAGATTTTTGCCAAGGATGCCCTGAGTGAGAAGGAGTGAGACTCCCTACAGGACGGTTTGAGAGCCCTGAGTAGCTTATCTCCAGTAGCCCATGCTTTCTGGGACCCCATGCTTCAGCCAGAGTTGCCCCTTCTCCTGTACAAGATTCCAAGTCTTTCATGAGCTTCATGAGTTTCATGAATTCTCCCAAATGCCCAGCCTCCTAGGTCATGATGAACTAATACACGCTTGTCCTCAGCCTTCGGGGTCACGATGAACTAATACGTGCTTGTCCTCCATGACGTACATGTTGCTAAGTCTAAGAATCTCAGCTGGTGAGCTCAGCTTCTGCACAGGTTTGTGGAGGAAGCCTTCTGAGCTGGACGGGCAGGGGTGGGACAGGAGGGTTGATGTTGCATAATCCTGGGCTTTATCCCCACCCCTAACTCTCTCTCCCCAAATCTAAGCATTCAGACTCTTCCTTCCCATCCTCCCCAGCCCATTATTACATAGAACAGTAGACACAACCATTCTGGCTAGATCAGTCCCCATTTCTTCCCACTACTGTATCCCATCTTCCACACTGCAAACACGAGGTTGGCTGTCACAGAAAGTGGTGGGGATTGGACAGGATCTCAGCTGGACAAGACAACATTTTCATTAGGGGAGGTCGAGGGTAGTGGAGAATCCTCGCTGGAGAAGATATCTTTCCACTGTCATGGATGACATGTGTTATAGTAGCAATCCTCTTTATCTGCTAAAATGTCTTGAGTGTGAAGTCCAAAGGTCTCATGACAACATTTCCACCAAAGAACAGCTGGCTGCCACTCCCATGGAAGGCACATGCTTGTGGGCAATAGGGTGTTTCTGCCTGGGGAGTCCCCAGAAGACACCAGGGCCTCTGACAAGTAGAAATGGGAATCCCTAGACAAGTAATCGCTCCATGTTAGGCTTCAGGCCTTAGGCACTCATTCCTTGACCACTATGCTTTCTTTCTTCCAAACAATAGGGTCTATTTTCGTATCTGCTGAGGAAGATATGCCCCATGACCCTTTAATCATTCATAACATTGGTACAAAACATTTATGAAATCTTTCTTTATGGGTACTTGGACTCTGGAGCAGCTTGGGAGTCCTCCCGGTGATGCCATTTCAATATCTGCCTATCGCTTGGTTATCCTGGTAAGAATTTACAAGAGACAGTGCCTGCCTGGATTCATGCATCTAGACATTCAAAGAAGTATATATTGTGCCCTGAATGTGCCCCAGTCACTAGGGACAAATGCTGTGGTGGGAAACACAACCCAGTGGACCAAGAATATGGCATTTGGACAGGTAATAAAACATGGCGCCTGTCAGGGTGCAGGGCTGATTTTCAGGAGGGAGGGATTTAATACAGGGGATTATGTGTGTTTATGAAACCACCAGAAGGTCTGAAAAGCAAACCTAGGCTCTGAAAATGATTTAAGTCTGGACCACAAGGCCACCTCAAGACTACTCTAGATGCCCTACTGCCTGGGCTTGAACCACCATTACTGATGACCCATCCCTACACATGAGGAGGCAGTGAGACATCTCATGCTGAGGTCCGGTGACTGGAAGTCAGCTCATGAAGCTATCCAGTCCTGCTAACCCCCTTCATGACACTGGGTTGCTGGCAGATGAGCCTGGAGATGTACTACAGGGAAACCTCAGGTAACCTCAGCAGCAGGGAGCACTGGATGCCATGGAGAGATGGCATCTGCTTGGTGGGGGCCTCCCAAATGTCAGGCACACCTGCTAGTGAACCCTCATATTATCCTGAGGCCTAGCTGCAAAGGAATGTGGGAAATGGGGATTTCAACCTCCTATACCATGAGGTCCAGGGGACACTGAAAAGGGACTGCACTGACAGATGCGGTCAGAACAACCATGGGAGGTTGAGGACAAGACCTGTGAGGTTCTGTGGTCATATGATGGTGAGTGCAGGCTATGTGATTAGTGGCAGCATCTCTGAGGAAGGTGATGTCTGGGCTGATATCTGTACGGTGCAGGTGGAGTGCTTCAGGTCAGTCGAGCAGCTTCTGCAAAGGCCCTGAGACTGTAGAGAGCAGTCCAAATCCAAGCAAACATCATGACCTTTAAGACACATGCAGAAACGCACTTCCAAGGGCAGTCATTTGCAGGGCAATGAACACCATTGACATATGAATATGCTAGCTGTCTATGTTTGAAATTGTACAGCAGTATTGGTTTAAAGGAAGTTACATGTGTTCATCAGAATTGGTCCAAGAAGATTAGAGAAAAAACTTACATAAAACTGTATGGTGGCAACTGTCTTCTCGTCTTCAACTGATTAACATCTGAAAGCAGCTGCTTTGCTTTTCACTTCCCCTTCCTCTATTTTCTACCCTTTGAAAGAATAAACCTGGGACCAGCTCAGGGCTGTGGCTATCTCTGTCAGAGAAGTCAGGTCCACTGATCCCTGCTTTTCTTTACTTGTATGTCTTTGTGTGTTTATTTTTATGTTTATTTCTAATCTACAAGCCCCCCCCCACACACACACACACACACACTCAGAAAATGTGTTTATCTGTGCAGGTCACGGCATGAAATGGTGTGGAGGGTTGCACAGCATGCTGTGATAGTATGAATAATTGCTCAGCTGGCGTTCACTTCCTTTCCCTTCCATGGGGTGATATGCGGTTCCCTGACCCCTTGATGCTGGACTTATATTTGTGACCTGCTTTGACTGTGTAGGACAGGAGCAGAGGCCTGGCTTGACACGGTTTATTGCATCCAGGTACTCTACCATGAGAAGACCCTCCCTGGACTTACAGAGCTCCTGGCAGAACTGTGGGGTGCCAGATTTTTACAGGACCGTATAGACCCTGTTAAAAATACTGAAAACTTCCTATTTTACACAGGGGAAAGCCAAGGCCAAGGGAGGTAAAGTGCCAATGACATACAGGGGTTCAGGAGAAGAGCTGGAGCAGGAGCCCACGCCTCCTATATCCCACCTCCACTCCTGTCTTCCCTTCAGCCTCGTGACAACACTAACCATTCAGGAGCAGTCTCAACAACTATGACTGAGTTGTCTCTGATGGAGACAGTGCTGCTCAATTGGGACTCGTTAAGATCCCCAGGTACAAATGAGCAAACTGGGTGCCCAGGAAGGTTCCATATTCTGCTCAACACCTCACACTGCTGCATTGACCCCAGTGTCCAAGACCCTAATCACTGGACACCACTGCTCTTCACCAGCTTGGACCTTTTTTTTTTCCCCTTTCTTTTCTTTTTTTTTTTTTTCTCTCTCTCTTCTTCCTTCCTTCCTTCCTTCCTTCCTTCCTTCCTTCCTTCCTTCCTTCCTTCCTTCCTTCCTTTTGCTCTCTCTCTCTCTTTCTTTTCCTTCCTTCCTTCCTTCCTTTTTTCTTTTTTCCCTCCCTCCCTTCCTGCTTCCTTCCTTCCTTCTTTCTTCTTTCTTTTTCTTTTTCTTTCTTTCCTTTTTTTTAAGTTTTTTTTTTTTCCATAGAGTGTGTGTAAAAGTGAGAAATCACCCCCCAGGTTATGGCCATGATGCAACTCCTTCTCCAATCTCCTCTCAGGATTTTGGGCATGCACACAACTTTACTGGTGTAATTTTAAAGTTGCTGGGTCCAGGACTTGAACTGAAGTAGGCCATATGGGATTCTAGTGAATTAACGACTATACCACCTGCTGGCCCCCCAGCCTAGGCTTTTCATCTCAGCTGTGCTGAGCTGGACTGCCACAGAGGGTTGCCCACATGGATACCAGCTTCTCTCTGAAGCTCACAACCCCACTCTGACTCACGTGGGCTAAATTTACACCTCAGGCAGCAGCACAGGGACTGTTTCTAGGTGAGTGGGAGATTCAGATCCCACTGTGTGGTTCTGGTCATCGTGGCTCCTTTGTTGTTGGTAAACACCTACCCAAATGCCTGTGGTGTGATTTCCTCTACAGAAGGGAGCTCACAAAGCAGGCGTAGCCCATGTCAAATGGGAAGTGACAAGGGCAAGGGACACTGAGGGGAGTACAGGGGGTAGGGGTGCAGGCAACAGCTACTCCGAGCTGCCTGGGGAAGGAGGCAGGAAAGAACTCCAAGTAGAGCCCTGCCACAGTCCAGCCGGGGCTCAAGTAACTGAGCTGCCTCCCATATTGAGCTCCATGGAGCCACAGGACCTCTCGAATGTCAGCTGTCCCATGTTTCCTAGCTGTGCTTCCTGAGCATGTGGCAGCAGGGTATTCCCTGGCCCTTGTCCTCAGGTGAGGCCATGTGACTAGTTCTGGCAAGATGACAGTGCCCTGTGTCTCTTCCCTACTGGGACGTCAATGGCTATGTGAGACCCTGAGGAATTCTCTTCCCCAGGCTGGGAAGTACCTGCTAGGAGGGGTGGTGGGTGACCATGAGGAGTAAATGTCCCCTGTCAACCTGCAGTGGACATTTACTCCTGGACAAATTATGGCTGAGAAACACACCTTTGTGGTTTTAAGCCATTTTGGAAATGTTACTGTAGCATATGGAATCTAGCCTCTCAGATAAAAATGACCCAGTGAGAGGACCAGCAGATGGCATAATGGTTACACACTGGACTCCCATGTAGTTGATAGTGGTCTGAATCCCAGATCCAGTAGCTTAAAACTCAGGTTGGGCATGTGTGTTGTGCATGCCCAAAATCCTGAGAGGAGAATGGAGGAGAGGGGATTGTGGTGTGACATCCCCTCTGGGGAGGGTGCTTTCTTGCTTTTCTGTCTCTCTGTTTCTATCTCTCTGGTGAGTGCATACACCCTATAGCTAAAAATCTTTCACATAAAAACAACAAAACAAAACAAAACAAAACAAAACAAAACAAAACAAAAAACTGACCCAGTGAGAGTGGGAAATGCTGCAATTATATATTGGGTTGTCCAAAATGTGATGACATATTTTTCTATACAAAAATGCATCTTGACTTTTCTAATGACCTAATATGTCTCAGAGACTTACAGGTACATGCTCACAGTTAAGGATCCTGGGGAAGGAAAAAAACAGAGGAGAGAGGGAGTTGCTGCCTTTGGTTTAATTCAAGGTTTCCCAAACTCATGGACTAACAATTCCTCCTTTCCTTTCTGTGGTACCTCGTAAATAAAGGCACCACCTTTGGGAAGGGCCAGTCTGGAATGCCCAGGACAGCAAATGACACAGGAATCTCCCAGAAGCTCTCCTAATTCAAGGGGTCCCTCTGGAAGCTGTCTCATCTTAGATACCCTCGTGGGCAGTGCTGAGGAGGGGTAGCATCCGGAAAGAAATTGAGTACTCAGGTGTCAGAAATCTGCTTCTAAACCCATTTCAGTCCTACGCCACCAGCTTCCAGCCTATGGAAGTCAGCTCCCGTCTCCACTCCTCCGCGCCCTTCCTCGGCACCCCGGCTGATGGGAAGGATGGACTAACTCTGCAAAGTGCTTGGCAGGCTGGAAGTGGCAACCTCGGCCCGTTGCCATTGTCCCAGATGTGCAGGCAGCTGCCTGAAGGGTGGACTGCAGCCATGCAGTGAGCACGGAGCCAGGACACATGGAACCTGCCAGGGACAGGTGGAGTGATCTGGAGAGTGTGACGGAAGTGGAGGGTCATAGCAAACAGCCCGCTAATTACCCCAGACACCCCCGTCTCACCTGGCAGGGCATCAGATTCCATGCGAATTTCCAGACTGAGATCCCCAGGCAAGCACTGGAGCTAACCCACTGCCCACAGGCCCAGGGAGATGAGGCTTAGCCTCAGATTCTCTGGCTGGGACTTGCCATTGGCTGGAACCCAGGAAAAGAGGCCCTGAACCTCCTGTCTCCATCCAGACCCCTCCAGGCTCAGCTTTCAGTGTCTAAGCTGTCTTCCATGGAGCCTCAAAAGGTGCCTGCCATTTCCATATTCTGAGTCCCCTCAGGGACTCTCCCAGCCTTAGGCCCAACAAGTTTCCAAGCTGTGGACAGATGTTCCTATGTCCTCTTGAGGGACTGAAATGTACTGGCTCCAAACTGGTGCTCTCTTCTCTGGGTCTCAGCTAAACATCAGAAATAGGGCAGCCCCTACCTCCCTCCCTTTCTCCCTCTCTCCCTTTCCTCCTTCCTTCTTTCTTTTCTCCCCTCCTTCTTTCCTTCCTTTCTTCCTTCCTTCCTTCCTTTCTTCCTCCTTCCCTCCCTCTCTCCTTTCCTTTCTTTCTTTTCTTTTTCTTTCTTTCTCCTTTTCTTTTTCTTCTTTCTCTCTTTTTCTTTCTTTCACTCCTTGTCTTTTCTTTCTTCTCTTCTTTCTCCTTTTGTTCTCCCTTTCTCTCTCTTTCAAGCCTCTCTTTCTTTTTTAGGCCAGGGACTCTTTCTTTTGCATGAAATCTGAGACGGGGTCTGATATGTGAACAGGAGAAGAGCAGAGTGCTCTGGAGAGAAGGGCAGGAGGCTCACCTGGCTAGAGGACAGCTTCCATCTTTCCTCCTCTCTCACGTCCACCTACTCCCCTAGAAGTCCTGGGCTTCTCAGTGCACAGTATAAAGGTCAGTGGATTCAACCCATGTGGAGATCCTCCCAGCCCAAGGACGCCCACAGCTCCATGAGATGGGCCTTTACTGCCTCACCCTCCCAGCACCCCTGGACACACACACTTGCATTTCCGGGGACCACACGGGGATCCTCTGGCCCTCGCTCCCATGAACCAGCCAGCCACTGCCTCCCTTGCTTCTAATCCCTAGGCTGATTCCCCAGAGGCCTCCACCACTGTCCAGAGCTGTCAGGAAACTCAGGGGACAACTGTCCAAGAGGTCGGAGTTGGCCCAATCCCCTTCCAGGCCAGCTCCCCAGCAAGGAGCAGCTGCGCTCAGACACTAGAGGATGTTTTCTGGCCTGCCTGGGGCTCCCTAAGTTTTCCAGGACCTCAGCTCGCCAAGCCAGGACTGGTGCTACGCCCCCGTCTGGGACAGGGACCGGGCCACCTTCCCCACTGGGAACAAGCATCACAGGCCTCTCTGGCTCCAGAAGCCCCCCTTTACAACAAC
>NW_006159616.1:6150255-6154866 GCF_000334495.1 Tupaia belangeri chinensis | reverse complement strand
ACAACACCCGCTCTTTGACCTGGCTGCTGAAGAGGGAGCTCATTAGCCACAAATGAGCATTATTATTCAACTCAAGTGCCCTGTCAGGGGCTCACACAGGGGACTGTCGGGCCCAGGCTGTGGGGCTGCGTGTCCTTGCTGCAGACATTAATAATATCCAAAGGTGTTTTCACTGTAATAGTAATAACGGTGATGATCGGGACACACTAGCATTCTCTCCCAAGGAGCTTCTGCAACCCAACTCACTGTGCCCAGGGGGAAAGCCAGAGGTGGGCAGGGGTGCAAAAGCCACCCCAAAGATACCTAGAAGCCAGTGACGACAACACTTTAGTGTGCCCCCTGCTTCAAGTCATGCCAACGTGAGTGGAGAATTCCCTGCCCAGTTTCGAAAGAAGCAAGAGGTTTTCAAGAGTTCCACACTAATCCCTTTGGGGGAGCCAGCCCCGTGAGATGCTAACTGATTCTCTCTTGGTCTTTTTGGAATAGTTCCCCTCCACCAGATCAGCTGAGACTTGTCAGGAGAGAGAATGGAGCTCCCTCCCTCAGAGAACTCGTGTGGGAGCAAGCGACAGACAAGATGAACTCAAACTGCCTCAGATGACCACAACAGGTGGTTTGTTAAACCACAGAACACGTTAGTTTGGGGTAGCGCTTCAGGTTTGGTTGGATCCAGGTGACTCTGAAAATTTGTCGGGGTAATACAAATATATACATATTTTACTTACATAAAATATTATAAAAATATTGCTCTCTCCCCCTCCATCGCTTGGCCCTGCCTTCCTTGTGTCAAATCTATTTTTTTTTAAGAGGTTTTCACTATAGGGCACATGCACTTGTCAGAAAGACAGAGACTGAAAGTGAGAAATCCCACCCCCCCAGGGGGATGGCCATGCCACAATCCCTTCTCCTCCATTCTCCTCTCGGGATCATGGGCACACATGCACACACGTACCCAGCATGAGTTTAAGCCACCATGTCCGGGACTCGAACGATGGTCGACTACATGGGAGTCCAGTGACATAGCCATTACACCAACTGCAGGTCTCTAAGTCTATTCTTTATTTTATTACTATTTAATTTTATGTATTATTGTCATAATCTTTTTTATATTACATTAAAGCACAGTGTATAACATTTCTTTTTTTTAGCAGGAATACCGTGCATATCAGTCAAGACAAAGACCTTACTATCCACATCATCATAGCTCTTCATCATTTGTTTTAGATGATTATTCTCATTCTTTTTTTAAACATTCAATCGCTGTACATCATTTGGCTTGTAAAAAGAATTTACCTAGCATGAAATACTTCTCAGACCAGTTCAGCTGAGACAACTCCACGTGTTATCGGCAAGTGTCAAAGCCATTCGTAAGCTCTCCCCTCATGGGCGACGTGGTTGCTGTTATCTCAAGACTTCAAGACTTCCTTTCTACCCTCTTTTCCAGCAATCCCCCTGGACTTCCTCGGGCTCAGTTTGGGTCACATGACCGTCTCTGAACTAGCCCAGCGGCCAGGAGAAAGCAGTGGTTTGTTTGGTTAGGCCTGGATCACATGGCCATGCTTGGAGCACATACTGGGGCGGTCCCGTGCACGTCACCTGGACAGAGATGGGAAGAGGGTTCCTTACCGCCTCTGCCTGGGAAACTGGTGTGCTTTTATGAGGAGTAAGGGTACATGAAGGGACTTCAAAACGTTCGTGAAAAATGGGCTTCAAGTGTAAGTTGATGAGAGTCTTCAAAGAGTTTTTGGAAAAGACATATTATGAAAAAACTATCCATGAGTTTCCTTTTGTTGAACCAAATAAACTCATACTTTAATTCCACATTCCACAAAATGGAACTTTTTGTTTTTTTAGTACTCCCATGTTTTGGTGCAAATAATGGGACATATATGCATAATTTTTCTAACAATATGCGTTTTCCATGGAACTTTTCAAGACCCTGGGTTAGGCAAAACCTAGATGGGTATTTCTGTGCATCTGGGTTTTAGATGGAGCTACTTCACAGCCGCCTTCCACTACCCCCACACCCAGGTCCCCAGTGCCACTCAGTCCAGACCAGGAAAAGCCTTTTATCAGCCACAGGATTGTTCAGGCCAGGTCTTGGCAAAGACCTTCAGCCGAAATCCGGAGCTCACAGATGTCCTTTCTCAGTTCAGCTTCACCGATGCTCCTAGCCGTAAGGAGCCGTGGATGCCGAGCCTCTCCGAGAGGCTGTGGGGGCTGCCTGGGGGGCTGGCTGCCGTGGGAGCAAGCGACAGACAAGATGAACTCAAACTGCCTCAGATGACCACAACAGGTGGTTTGTTAAACCACAGAACACGTTAGTTTGGGGTAGCGCTTCAGGTTTGGTTGGATCCAGGTGACTCTGAAAATTTGTCGGGGTAATACAAATATATACATATTTTACTTACATAAAATATTATAAAAATATTGCTCTCTCCCCCTCCATCGCTTGGCCCTGCCTTCCTTGTGTCAAATCTATTTTTTTTTAAGAGGTTTTCACTATAGGGCACATGCACTTGTCAGAAAGACAGAGACTGAAAGTGAGAAATCCCACCCCCCCAGGGGGATGGCCATGCCACAATCCCTTCTCCTCCATTCTCCTCTCGGGATCATGGGCACACATGCACACACGTACCCAGCATGAGTTTAAGCCACCATGTCCGGGACTCGAACGATGGTCGACTACATGGGAGTCCAGTGACATAGCCATTACACCAACTGCAGGTCTCTAAGTCTATTCTTTATTTTATTACTATTTAATTTTATGTATTATTGTCATAATCTTTTTTATATTACATTAAAGCACAGTGTATAACATTTCTTTTTTTTAGCAGGAATACCGTGCATATCAGTCAAGACAAAGACCTTACTATCCACATCATCATAGCTCTTCATCATTTGTTTTAGATGATTATTCTCATTCTTTTTTTAAACATTCAATCGCTGTACATCATTTGGCTTGTAAAAAGAATTTACCTAGCATGAAATACTTCTCAGACCAGTTCAGCTGAGACAACTCCACGTGTTATCGGCAAGTGTCAAAGCCATTCGTAAGCTCTCCCCTCATGGGCGACGTGGTTGCTGTTATCTCAAGACTTCAAGACTTCCTTTCTACCCTCTTTTCCAGCAATCCCCCTGGACTTCCTCGGGCTCAGTTTGGGTCACATGACCGTCTCTGAACTAGCCCAGCGGCCAGGAGAAAGCAGTGGTTTGTTTGGTTAGGCCTGGATCACATGGCCATGCTTGGAGCACATACTGGGGCGGTCCCGTGCACGTCACCTGGACAGAGATGGGAAGAGGGTTCCTTACCGCCTCTGCCTGGGAAACTGGTGTGCTTTTATGAGGAGTAAGGGTACATGAAGGGACTTCAAAACGTTCGTGAAAAATGGGCTTCAAGTGTAAGTTGATGAGAGTCTTCAAAGAGTTTTTGGAAAAGACATATTATGAAAAAACTATCCATGAGTTTCCTTTTGTTGAACCAAATAAACTCATACTTTAATTCCACATTCCACAAAATGGAACTTTTTGTTTTTTTAGTACTCCCATGTTTTGGTGCAAATAATGGGACATATATGCATAATTTTTCTAACAATATGCGTTTTCCATGGAACTTTTCAAGACCCTGGGTTAGGCAAAACCTAGATGGGTATTTCTGTGCATCTGGGTTTTAGATGGAGCTACTTCACAGCCGCCTTCCACTACCCCCACACCCAGGTCCCCAGTGCCACTCAGTCCAGACCAGGAAAAGCCTTTTATCAGCCACAGGATTGTTCAGGCCAGGTCTTGGCAAAGACCTTCAGCCGAAATCCGGAGCTCACAGATGTCCTTTCTCAGTTCAGCTTCACCGATGCTCCTAGCCGTAAGGAGCCGTGGATGCCGAGCCTCTCCGAGAGGCTGTGGGGTCTGCATGGAGGACTGGCTGCCTGCAGGGCAGCTCACGTCCACTGGAGGGCAGCGTTCTTGAGGGCAAAGTCCTCCGTTCACTCTTGGCTTCAGTCTTAGGCAAGGACATGCTCGCATGCTGGCACAAATGGGTAAATTGCTCAGCTGGTTGGCTCCGACTTTAAAGAGCATTCTTCTTACGTGTGTAAGTTGAACCAAAATTAAACTTGTGGAGATTTCTACTGTCTGGATAGGACCACTTAGAAAAACCATTTCCTGGAGACGACACGTCAGACACTTGACTACTGAGCACCCCTCACCTTAACCCAATCCAGTCTCTCCCTAGGCTGCCCAGACTAGTCCCTGCAACTACTCTCCAGATGTTACGACTTCGAGTCCCTCTCCCTAGTCTGGATGCTCTCTCCAGACCCTGCCCTCTCAATCAAGATCTTGCCCAAAACGTGGTGCTGCTTTTCCAGGTGTGAAAGCACTGGAGCATAGTACAGCAAAATATTCACCTCCAACAGTCAATATACTCTACCTCTATTAACACAGCCAACGTCATCACATGATCGTTCGGGTCCTTATATCTCATTGGAAACTCAAAATACACATACTGTTTCTTGAAACCTTTGCGCTTTTCCCATATCTTAACTATGGCTTTCCCACCCCTTATGCTCGCGGTTGGCTTTTTGGATGGCTTCTCGCACCCAAGGGGAAAGAGGA
>NW_006159616.1:6149116-6150245 GCF_000334495.1 Tupaia belangeri chinensis | reverse complement strand
AATGGCGTGAGCGTTGAGGATGGGGGAAAGCAACCTTTCTGGAGCGCTTCGTGCCAAGCACTTTGCATGAACCCAACTATTTCCTTCTCACGAGGCTGTGAAGTAGGTATAATTGTCCCCAATTTATACATGCTGAAACTGAGGCTCAGAGATCTTCACTTGTCAGAGACGGGAACAATGGCGAGGCAGCCAGCCCACCCCAGAGGGGATCTCACTGCCCATGTAAGATGCCCTTGTTCCCTAGCCCTGCCCAAGCCCATCCCACTGCACCCCCTCGGACCCCCCATCCAGATCTGCTCCCAGCATGCAGCCAGAACCCATCACAACCCGCAAGTTCTCCGTGTCCATCCGCTGCTGGGCCTGGCTACGGCTGGGCCAAGCCCGGCCAGCCCGGCACCTTGGACAACACAGCAGAGACGAGGAAGGCCCGCCAGTCCGCTGCATCCTGCCTTCTCTCACCAGCTGTCAAGGGGCTCACCAATTAAATGGCTGCTCAGGGCTTTCAAAACCACTAATCAAACCTGCCAGAATCTTTAAAAAGGGCTTTTTAAAAATTTTCTCTTCATTAATTTTTTTAGCGTGTTAAAAGGTTCATTAAAGATCAACAGAGGACGGAGAAGCCCTCCTCCAGCCCCCCTTCTCCCTCGCCCTGGGTGATGAAGAGCGCTGCTCCCCCACAGGAGCACATGTGCTCCCACTGCACCCGGTGCAGACGTGGCTGGGAGTTCAGAGCATCTTGTTAGCTTGTCTGCCTTGCAAGGAATTGCTCGTTAATGGGAGATGCTGGGAGTTGGTAATTTGGTAAAAGCGTGTTGTTATTGTCAGCAGACGGCTTCTCCAGCCCTCTCCTGGGCCCCGCCTGCTCTCTCTTGTGCTGGGAACTCGTGTGGGAAACAATAAGGAAAAAAAGACAGACCCCTGGGAATCCAGGCAGAAGAGGCTTCCTCCAGGAACCATTGAAACGGGTGGTGTTGGGAAGCCACAGCCTGGATCCTCCCAGAGGGAACAGCCTGTCCACCGTGGTGTGGACCAGGGCTGCTTGGGATGGGTGCAAGACTGAGTCGGAGACCTCGGCCCAGGACCCCCTCGCTATCTCTCAGTTGCCATGGGCCAGTGGCTTCTTCTTCCG
>NW_006159616.1:6142009-6148387 GCF_000334495.1 Tupaia belangeri chinensis | reverse complement strand
GAGGTTGGAGACGGTGAGTGGCTCAATGGCAGTCACGCCGCTGCAAGCGGGATGGCCTTCGAAGCCAGGCATGGCTGTCTCCAAAGCCCTGAGCATGTTCTTAGGTATTTTACTTGCTTTTCAAAGTGTATTTATTTCTCCAATGGGTGAATGAGAGAGAGAAACAGCACCCCCAGTGGGCCCTCATGCCATGATCCCCCACAAACCCAGCCAGCGCCAGCTCATGGACACGCCCTGGCCCAGCATGAGCCGGAAGTCTCTGGATGTGAACACGGAACCGTCCCATGTGGGCCAGCCTGCCGAGTGTCGTATTTAACTGCTGCACCCCTGTCTGGTCCCCGCGTGCCCACTGGGATCAGACAGCGCATGCAGCTGGGCCTGTGACCAGGCTGTGCGAGGAGGTGTCCGCCCCCGCCTGGCTTTGCAGAGGCAGTGCACAGGCAGTCTGCTGTCAGGCTCCAGGAGTTGGGGAGGCAGAGGGACCGTCATCTGTTTTCAGGGATGGAGGAGCAGGGGGGAAGGGAGAGGCTGGCAGTAGGTTCCGCAACGCGTAGACCAATGCTCACGCTGGGAACTCAGAGGGACCAGGTCGCACTGGGACACTCACCTGGCAACGCGTAGACCAGTGCTCACGCCGGGAACTCAGAGGGACCAGGTCGCACTGGGACACTCACCTGGCAACGCGTAGACCAGTGCTCACGCCGGGAACTCAGAGGGACCAGGTCGCACTGGGACACTCACCTGGCAGCGAAGTCCGCATTGGAATAGAGTAGAGGAGGCGACACGGGGGTAAGTGGAGAGGAACAAATCACCAACGAGGCCGTGTCCTCACGCATTCTGCAGGTGTCCTGAGTGCCCGCTGCACACGGGTATGCACAGGTGTGCCCTGAGCATGAGCACTGGGGCACGTGGGCTGTCGTTTCAGACCTCGGCCTGCGGCAGCCGTGCCAGCCCTCTGCTCACGGCAAAGTCCGCCGTCCTTACTGAGCGTGGCCTGACCCTGCCCCAACCCCATCTCCCAGGACCCCTACTCTCCCTTCCTCTTGACCACGGCCCTCTGGCCACTGTCCAAAACCCCTCGCTGACCCCAGTGTTCCCTGAGACGAGCTTCTCTTCATCCTTCAGGCTTCGGGTCAAATGTCACCACCTCAGTACACCCTCCTGCCTTTTCCCATCAGGGCGCTCCCTTCCGTCCTGGGACAGCCTCTGCCCACCACCTTCCGGTTTCTTCTGTAACCGCCAGCGCCGTTTACAGTCACTTCGTTATTCGTGACCTTCCCTCACCTTTAACTCCTGGAGGATAGTGACCGTCACATCTCTGACTCCAACTAGGTGCTTGGGAAGCACAGACCCAAGGAACCAGATGTTCCACCCCAGCCAGCTCAGGAGGTGGGCGTGAGCTGCACTGGCAGGTGCAGAGGAGAGCTAGTCCCAGTGAGCTTCCCAGCAGGGTGATGCCCAGGGTCAGGAGTGGCCTGGCAGAGCCTTGGCAGAGGGAGGGGAGGGCTGAGAGCAGGGAAGACAGCGGGAGGGTCACCGTGCACAGCAGCCTGGCTCCCTGAGTTTGCGCAGAGGACAGGACAATGACAGAGAGTAGCCGTGGCACTGTGCCCTCTTGTCGGCAGAGCTGGGGGGCTCAGGAGTGAGCTGCCCCGCACGCCAATTCCTACTGCTATAGCAGATGAAACACTGCCCCTAAATCAGGCAGAAAAAGAGGAGAGAAAAAAGAAAGAGTAAAACCCACACCAGTTCCCTGGGCAACACTCGCAAACAGCGTCTCATTGAACTAGGATGTGTGCACAGCTCAGGCGGCCGGCGGGCGACCTCATTTCCGACCTGACAGGCCCACCTGCTGCCAGCACAGCAGAGCCAGCCGCTGCACGGGCCTCGCTAGGCAGGAGCTTCTGCTGGGCCAGACGTTTCTAGGGAAGGAAGCCCGGGTGCCCAGCCAGACCTGCAGGGGTCTGATGAGCAAATGTTCTTTCCTGTTTCAACATCCCAGGTCAATAGACATTCCCGAATGACTGCAGAGTCCCAGGCTCTGCACTTCCAGCTGGGAAAGCAGATGAAAAAACCACAGACCTGCCCTTGCTAATCTGGAAGGTGACAGGGAAGCAGAAAACACAGTGGCATCAGTACAGGAGTGACAGGGGACAAAGGGAGGGCCATCTGAAGCCGTCAGGCCCTGGAATCACAACTCCTCACCTCTGCTGAGACATGTTAGAAGGTCAAGGGTTATGGGAATTTCACCCTGGATGAAATTCCAGTCACTTGGAAGTCCCAGTGCTCCATAGTCATGCCCTCCATGCCAAGCCCAGGTCCTCCAAGGGCCACATCGATGTGTCCACAGTGAGGCAGAATTAGCACGATGTCACCCAGCAGGCCCCAGAGCAAGGCAGACAGGAAAATGGTGGCCCGGAAGGTTCTCCAGGTGCTGGCATGGGTTGCTCAATGTGGGTGAAGAGTTGGGCTGGGGATGGCTGAGCATCACGGGGAAGAATTTTCAGTGATGGTGACACACATGAGTTGTCCCAGAGGCTGTGGCTGTGACACCCAGGGGGTGAGGAAGTGTTGGCAATGGTGCAGACAGCGACAACAGAGGGGATTGCGGAGCTAGGATGAAGGGAAGATGGCGACACAGGGGGAGGTGCTGAAGAGGACAGAGTCACATGACAACAGGGACAGCGGAGACGTTGACAGTGCCGAAGATCAGGGTGATGTGCAGACCCCTCTCAGGCCCGTCCTCAGGGCGGAGGGTGTGGCCAACCGTGGACATCACTCGTCCCTGTCCCCGGGCGGCCTTGCTGACATCTCCACAGCAGGCTGGCAGTGGGACTTTTCTCAGGAAAATAGGCTCTCCCAGCAGTGATGCGGCTCGAATGTCTCCTTGGGTCTTTAGCCAGTGGCTGGCACCCAATAGGGAGAATTGCCAGTGCCACTAAGCACTTCACGGTGGACCTTTGGAGACACGGACATGGTCTGGTCATATGAGGGTCCCAAGAAGGGGGTTCCTCCCCAGCAGGATTATTCACAGGGAACACCATGCCCATGAGTGGAGGGAGTCACATTTGACACCGGGAGAGAGACCAGCTTGATATTCAAGGCACAGGACAGGATCTTCAAGTAACCCAACCATGAAGTTCCAGCTCCAAACTCACCTCCTCAGAGAAGACCTCCCTGATTGCCCCTGGGCTGAATAGGGCCAAATAGGCCTCCTAAGCATTCCCCCAGAACCTTCTTTGACCATTGTCCATGATTATAAGCATAACGTTTTCTAATCATTGATCATGCATCTGTCTTCTACATGGGTTGTGCCCTCTTTAAAGGCAGGGTCAGGTCTTCTGGTTGGTAGAACCCAGGGTCTGGCACACGCCACGTGGCTGATGCATGGCGACAGTCAGTGAGCCAAGGTCGAAGGTGAGAGGTGGGCTCTGTCTCTGTCCTCACCGAATGCTGCAGTCAGTCCAGGCTGCTACAGCCAAACGCCATGGCACCGTAAGCTGAGGCTTACACGACGGACAGGTAGCCCTCACCGTCTGGAGGCTGGAAGGCCCAAGAGACTGAGTTCCTGGGGAGGGTATTCCTCCTGGCTTGTGGGTGCCACCTTCTCACTATGTCTCTGTCACAGAGACAGAAGAGCAAGCTCCCTGGTGTCTCTTCTTATAATGGCACTAACCCCATTGAGAGGATCCCACCTTCTTGGCCCTCCCAGCCCTAATTACCTCCGCAAGGCCCCATCTCTGCATGTCATCACATCAAGGCTCGGGCTTTAACACACTCACCTGGGGGCATCACAACATTCATTTCAGTACTGACTGCGTCTCCTCCAGGGAGCTGTGCGCAGCCCTTCAGAGAAGGCAGGAGCAGACCCAGTCGGGCTCCAGCTGGAGACCCGCACTCAAAGTGGGATGCGCGGAGGTGGGAAGTACGCCCAGGCTCCCTGCCCTGTCCTGGCTGCCTTCTAGCTCACCTCTTCATTAGCCTGGACTTTCTGGGCCCTTAGCAAGCTCCAAACATGCGTCATTGGTGACCAGGGACAGCTTGGCAGTTGGGGAAGGAGCTCCTGGTTCCAGGCTAGAAGGAAGAGGGTGACCTCAGGGACAGTCCCAGTGAGAGTCATGCCCTGGGAAGTCTCTGAGAACAATTGCTTCCCTCAAGGAGATCCGCTGGAATGCTATGGCTGTCATTGCTGCTGCGTGGCTGGGCATGGCCTCGAGCTCCTCGGTCCTTCTCTTCCTTCCAGACTCACTTACAGCCCAGCAGGCCTGGGGGACCCTCCACTCCCTCCCTCACTCACCTCTCCACATTTACTGAGTGCTTACTACATGCTAGGCTCGTGTCCTTGGTGAGGGCATGCCGCAGCTGACCCTACCCCGGAAGCTCACAGGCAGGTGGACAGACAGAAAATCAAACCCGGAGCCTCCCGAATGGAGGGGGAAGCAGGACATGCCACCGATAAAGGAAGAGGGGAACGGAACGTGGCAGGTGGGAAGAACACGGACCTGAGAGGGAGGCTGACATCAGATACTGTTTCCACTCTGTGTCTCAGCTTCGTCATTGGTAAAGTGGAGATGGTACCTACTTATCAGGCTTGTAATGAGTATGTTTAAAAGGCAGCTCCAGGGACCAGCAGATGGCGTAAGGGTTACATCGCTGCACTCCCATGTAGTCGACCACAGTTCGAGTCCTAAACCCACTGACTCAAACCTCACACCAGGCGCGTGTGCATGCGTGCCCAAGATCCAGAGAGCAGATTGGAGGAGGAGGGATTGAGGATGACCATCTCCCCACGGGGTGATTTCTCGCTTTCTGCGTCTGTCTCTCCAGCCAGCACTTGTACCCTATAGTAAAAATCTCCATAAAAGAAGAAGAAAGAGAAAAAGGCAGCTCTGGGGCCTGCAGATGGCGTGGTGGTTAAAGCCCTGGACGTCACGTGGCCAACCGCAGTTTGAGTCTCAGAACTGGCAGCTCGCTCTCTCCCTTTCTGTCTGTCTCCGGTGAGTGCATGTGCCCATAGGAAATTTAATAAGAAGAAATATTAGGTTGTTGGAAAGTCATGGCGTATTTTTCTGTTTTTTTTTTTTTTTATGCGAAAATGCATCATGCCTTTCCTGACAACACAATAAAATTAAACAAATAAGTCTTTTTTTTTTTTTTTTTAAAAAAAAAAGGCAGCTCCAAAACCCAGAGGGAGGGATGAAATCTGAGGTGGGAGGGATGAAATCCGAGGTGGGAGGGATGCTTTCTGACTGGAGGAGTCCTGGGGTCTTTCTTGGGAGGTGAGCTTCCAGGGACACCAGGCGCGGGCTAGCGATCCGAGGTGGGCCGTCTGGAAGGGTGGGTGTAGCAGAGCACATGCCAGGCAGCGCCCGTTAATAAAGGTGGGTTAGGACCAGGCAGCCACACTCCGCCATGCCAGCCCGCCGCCTTCTTCCGACCCGTCTCTGTTTGGAATGCCTGTGGTTATTTATGCTTGTGTTTATCACCCGTCTGCCAGTCTGCCGTAACCAGGTCAGAGCTCCAGGAGGGCAGCCTCTGTTCCCAGTGCTCACAGCAGCGCCACACAGCGTGGGCTTCGGGCTCCCATTTGTTGAATGGATGAGGCTGTAAACGACGCCGTTCTGTGGATCCCAAGGGCAGCCTTATGAGGACTGGTGTTCCCTGTGATTTGCTCATGACCTTCTACAAACTGAGTCGCTGGGCTTGTAGGACCTGACCCTGCTGAAAAAAACAGGTGTGGAGTTAGTGAAGTTCTAAATAACAGCCACCCCAGCCCCCTGCCCTCCAAGTAGTGGAAGCGGAAATGATCACTGTGGCTATGAGCATTATCATCTGGCTTATCCTAGCAGGCACGTGGCAGTGGAGGGCCCCAGTCTCCAGTCCATGCAGCCGAGGAGACAGCCCTCAGGGAGGCCGAGCGCCCCTCAGGTTCAAATGGCGGAGATTGGCAGCCTCGGGCTTCAAACTCAGAGCCCCAAGCCCAGGGCACAATCCAGGAGCCCCACTTTGCACCAGGATCCCAGACAGTCACTGGTTCATGTCTGACCAGGGCGCTGTTTCTGAGCTTCCTCTTCCTGCATGTGTGACCCGAGTACTGGGGGGCTGCCGGGCAAGTCACCTACCTCTCTGAGCGGCAGTTCCCTCACCTGTGTGGTGCGCCAAGAGCTGCACTTGCTGGCTTCGTGGGAGGGTGCCGGCCAGGCCCACTGCTCACCCCAGGCCATGCAAACAGCGACTGCTCACACCTGGGTTGCTTTCGCCCCTTTCCTGTCTGAGCTGGGAGCTGCTTGAATGACATGACATAGGCGGAGGACAGGCAGGAAGACAGGGTGCAGGCCAGGAGCACGAGGTGAGCAGGGAGGAAGTGGTGGGGCCTGG
>NW_006159616.1:6140497-6141991 GCF_000334495.1 Tupaia belangeri chinensis | reverse complement strand
CAGGAATGAGAACACATACTTGCCGTGCCATATAAATGATAAACAATAATAATAACCTAGGTCTGTGTGTAATGAGAAGGGCTACAGAGACCACATTACCTCGGCAATGGGCTGTGGGTGTCAGGGAGTCATTTGTTGCTTAAGGGAAGAGGTGAGGATTGCATTCTCTTCCCCTCCCCTTCACACACACACACACACACACACACACACACACACACACGATGCTTCTCAAGGTGGGGAGGTGGAGGGTGGCGCCCTGGCATAGAGCAGAGCAGCTCAGTCGGGGCAGAAGACACAGGCCTGTGGGCTCAGAAGAGGGCGTGGGGTGGTGAGAACTTGTCAAATAGTTCTCACACGCAGACACACGGTGGGACTGGTGGGTTTGCGTCTCCCGGCCCCCCTTTAGGCTGCTGGTCATTGAGCCATCAGGGGAAGTCCCGCAGGCCACTTCTGGCAGCAACCTGTCATGGCTGGTGTGAGACCCTCCACTTCCCTCCTGACCCCGCCCCGCACGGGGCAGTGGTGCAGACTGCTGGCTCTGTCAGCCCAGGTCTGGAGTGAAGGTGAGGCGGCGCGGCGCGGCCATTGTGAAGGGCACATGTGCAGCAGGAGGAAGAAACAGCCCTCTGTTGACTGAAGCTGTGGAGGTTGGGGTCACTGTGACTGCGGCATGAGCCCCACTCTGACTAAGGCAGCGCCCCGGGCATCGGAATCTACGGCGGTGGCCCGGGCCAGCACCGTGCAGCTGTCTGGAATCCAGCCCCTTGAGCCCGATTTCCCGGGTCAGTAACAACCGTCCCACACCTCCAGCAGGGAGAGGGGTCCCTCACCTTGAACCATCTGATGGTCTAGACCCCACACTGCTCTCAGAGTTCCGAGTCACTGTTCAGCTCAAGTGAAATCACACAAGATGCCCAGTTATGGGGCACAAGGGACCTGTCGGTGGAACTGGGCGTTTCCACTGGCGTTTCAGGTCACCAGATTTCAGAGCACTGTGGTGTTAGGGCTGAGGCCTGATCCGCTGCCCACGTGTTCAGACAGCGGTGATTATCATTAACCGTGGTCTCACCCTCCCTACTGCGAGGACCCCCAGATACAATGCCTTGTTTCAAATTTCTCTGGAATCACCCTAAACTTTTCATTACTTTTTCTTTGGATGCAAGGGCTCTGAGAATTGAACATTACCTTCAAATCTTACCGAGGTGAGGTAGACTTTGTAAGAACTAAACCTCACACCTGGGTTTAAACCTCGGTGCTGGATAAGGATGCACTCCCTTCTGCAGGCAGGGGGGACTCGGTCCAGCCCTCTGCTTCCCACATAATCATCTGGACTCTTCAGCCCGAGTCTCACCCTCAAAGTGTCTCATTGCACAGGGCGAGCCGGCACCTGGACTGCTCACACCTGGGTTGCTTTCGCCCCTTTCCTGTCTGAGCTGGGAGCTGCTTGAATGACATGACATAGGCGGAGGACCGGCAGGAAGGACGGGGGGCCGG
>NW_006159616.1:6125778-6140252 GCF_000334495.1 Tupaia belangeri chinensis | reverse complement strand
TCACACACACACACACACACACACACACACACACACGATGCTTCTCAAGGTGGGGAGGTGGAGGGTGGCGCCCTGGCATAGAGCAGAGCAGCTCAGTCGGGGCAGAAGACACAGGCCTGTGGGCTCAGAAGAGGGCGTGGGGTGGTGAGAACTTGTCAAATAGTTCTCACACGCAGACACACGGTGGGACTGGTGGGTTTGCGTCTCCCGGCCCCCCTTTAGGCTGCTGGTCATTGAGCCATCAGGGGAAGTCCCGCAGGCCACTTCTGGCAGCAACCTGTCATGGCTGGTGTGAGACCCTCCACTTCCCTCCTGACCCCGCACGGGTCATGGCAGTGGTGCAGACTGCTGGCTCTGTCAGCCCAGGTCTGGAGTGAAGGTGAGGCGGCGCGGGGCACCCATTGTGAAGGGCACATGTGCAGCAGGAGGAAGAAACAGCCCTCTGTTGACTGAAGCTGTGGAGGTTGGGGTCACTGTGACTGCGGCATGAGCCCCACTCTGACTAAGGCAGCGCCCCGGGCATCGGAATCTACGGCGGTGGCCCGGGCCAGCACCGTGCAGCTGTCTGGAATCCAGCCCCTTGAGCCCGATTTCCCGGGTCAGTAACAACCGTCCCACACCTCCAGCAGGGAGAGGGGTCCCTCACCTTGAACCATCTGATGGTCTAGACCCCACACTGCTCTCAGAGTTCCGAGTCACTGTTCAGCTCAAGTGAAATCACACAAGATGCCCAGTTATGGGGCACAAGGGACCTGTCGGTGGAACTGGGCGTTTCCACTGGCGTTTCAGGTCACCAGATTTCAGAGCACTGTGGTGTTAGGGCTGAGGCCTGATCCGCTGCCCACGTGTTCAGACAGCGGTGATTATCATTAACCGTGGTCTCACCCTCCCTACTGCGAGGACCCCCAGATACAATGCCTTGTTTCAAATTTCTCTGGAATCACCCTAAACTTTTCATTACTTTTTCTTTGGATGCAAGGGCTCTGAGAATTGAACATTACCTTCAAATCTTACCGAGGTGAGGTAGACTTTGTAAGAACTAAACCTCACACCTGGGTTTAAACCTCGGTGCTGGATAAGGATGCACTCCCTTCTGCAGGCAGGGGGGACTCGGTCCAGCCCTCTGCTTCCCACATAATCATCTGGACTCTTCAGCCCGAGTCTCACCCTCAAAGTGTCTCATTGCACAGGGCGAGCCGGCACCTGGGAATTCTCTCTCACCTCGCCCGTCTGCCCTCAGCCTTTCTTGCCGAGAGGTGCCGTTCTTTAAACCTCGACTGGAGTCTGCAGCTCATTCCTGGATCCTTTCCAAGTGCCACATCGCCCGGCATCTCTGCATAGATTGTGTTTCTACTGCTTTCCCCATCCCATATATCATACCCTCATACAGCCAACCTAATAGCCCTCGCCACCTGAAAGCATAAATCACGCTTTAAAAAAGAGCCAGGTGGTTTAGCGTCCTAAGCTGGGATCATAACAGCAGTAGCGAACACGGGTGGAGGGTGTATGCTGTGCCAGGATCCTTCCAAATGCTCCAGCCACGTTAACTTAGTCCCCCATGCCGCCATCCCAGAAGCTGGTCTGATGATGTGTCTGCCGAGGAGGCAGGCCCAGAGCAGTTAGGTAAGTTGCCCGCAGTCACACTGGCAAGCGTCAAGAAAGCATTTGAGCTCTGGATTCTGGGCCTCACTGAACCACTGCACTGCGGATCTCTCTGGAAGGAACTTTTGGGCAATCCTATCTGAACACAAAGCATAGCGAGATGGGTGGATCCAGGAACTGATCCACTGCCCACGGTGCTAGTCCAGGTTTCCTGTTGCCCACCCGTAGGATACCCCTTGATCTGTGTCTGGCTGTCGGGTGGGTCTGCCTTCTCTCATCCATGCCCCTCTTACAGGGCAGAGCTTCCCCCTTATCCTCAAAGACCCAGCCCTCTGGTGAAGAGAGAAACTCGCCCATCCTCAGGAACCACAGGAAGCCACGTGCTCCTCTCCCAGGTTCATCTGGGAATGACTCAGAAATGCCAGGAACGGTGGGAGAAGAGCATCCTGACCACCACGCTGTGCTGGAGCTGCCCGCAGCCGTGGCAGTGCTAGAAAGAGGGAGGGGGCCTGATCCAGCCAGTTCAAAGTCTTTGAAAGAGAACAGGAGTACATTCTGCTTCCTGCCCTACCGAAGCCTAGATTTCCGCAGCCGCCCCTCCGAACGCCCCTGCTTGACGAAGACACACAGAGGGGCCTTATGGCTGGTGGTATAGTGGTTACAACACCGGACCCCCATGTGGCCCACCACGGTTTGAGTCCTGGACCTGGTGGCTTGAAACTTATCCTGGGCGTGTGTTTCCCGGGAGGAGAATGGAGGAGAAGGGATTGCAGCATGGCCATGTTCCTGGAGGAGGGGCGGTGGTTTCTGGCTTTCTGTCTTACATGGTCAGCACATGTGCCCTATAGCAAAACTCACTCAAAGCAAACAAACAAACAAACAAAATTTAAAAAGGAAGGGAGGTCTTAAACAGAAACAAGTTGCCAAGGAGTCTTAGCATGCAAAATAAAGGAGAAAGCACCCAAGCAAGTTCCACCTAGGGAGCAGGGCAGCCTGAGCGGCCTTTTGGCCAACAGGTGAGAAACAAAATTGGGAAGACCCCGGAGTTCTGAATGTATTTCCTCAACGACATACTGTGGAACATTAAAACTAATCAGCTGTGCAATGATTTTTATTATAGAAGCCAATAAAATGGGAAATTTTCATTTTCACTGTTAACTGTTAGGTTGAGTTTTTTGAACCTTGTATTTTATAGCCTCACGGTTTCTTAAGATTTTTGAAACAATAGAGTCTTTGATATGGAACAAAGGTGCTCGTAACCTTTCCACAAACATGCATGCCATAGACAGGAGGGTTGTCCTGAATTTTGGGACCTGTGCCCCCTTTGCTATCTGGCCTTACAGTGGAGGAGGCGTGGCTCTGATTCCTGCATACTGACTATGGGTGTGGCCCTGGACTCCCGATGGAATGTGAGAGGAAGTGGGGTGGGGGCACTGTGGAGAGGTTGTATACCTGAACCACCTGCCCTTTGCAAAACTTCTTTTACTGGCTAGAGGATACACATGCTTGCCAGAGAGAGACAAAGACAGGGAGTGGGTTATGGCCCTGCAGATACTCCTTTTTCTTCATTTTTCCATTCTGTCGGGATTAGGGGCATGCACACCCACTCAATCAGCGTATTTTTCAAGCTCCCAAGGCTGGGATTCAAACCACAGTCAGTCATGTGGAATCCAGACTGTCTTAACCACTAGGGTACAGGCCTGACCCCCCTTTTGCAAAGTTTCTGTCCTTATTGTGAATAGGCTGTGCTCAGGTTGCCTGGTTTGGGCTGAGAAGCAGGTAGAGCAGACCTAACTCTAACCCACAGCTGGAGTCTGAAGGTTCGAGCCCCACTCTGTCCAGTTGCAGCTGATCCTCTGACCTGTGAACACAAAAGAAATGCTTATTTTGTTAGCCATTCTGATTTGGGATGGTTTGTAGTTTTGTTTCAACAGAAACCTGACTAATTCAACACAAATACTTAGAGATGGAGAGAACTGTAGAAAAGTTGGGAAGAAAGTTTCTTTTATTAATAATAATGACCATCATTCATCAAGGCTTTATTAGGCGCCAGGCTCTGTACTAGGTAATTTATATGCAGCATCATTTTCCTCTGGGGAAATGGAAACTCTGAGAGGTCAGGTACTTGCCCAAGGTCACTTAGCTAATTAGTGGTAGAACCGACTACAAAAGCCCCACTCGTCCACCTGCCCTGGCCTCTCAGGGTTGGCCCACTTCAACCTCCCTACCCTAGCCCTCTGCGACATTGACTCATCCTCCATGATCCTTGCCAAGGTTTTCATCAGTGTGCCTTTGAGTCCTGTAATTAAATAAAAAAGAACTATCTCCTCCTCACCAAAGGGCACTCCATCTTTGAGCATGTCTAGTTATTGGACATTCTTCCTCGCAGCGAGCCCGAACCTGTCCCTCCAAAGCACCTGTCTTTGGATCCAGATTTATTTTCTCCTTGGAGCCTCCATAGAAAGATGACCCCCCTTCTGTATCCCTGCTTTTCAAATATTGTAACAAAGGTTTTACATTCACCGCATGTTTTCTCTCCTCTGGACTAAACACTCCTACTTCCTCTAGCTATCCTTAGAAAACACATTTTTATTGTGAAATATTGCATATGGGGAAAATATATGGAATATAAGAGCACAGTTTCATAAATAACGTGTAAGGGAGTCCCATATAATATTCTCAGGCCAACAGAAGCACTTAGTCATCTCCCGAAGGCCCCGTGTGTCCTTTCTGGTTAGACGTGCTATAACCACCGTCTTGACATGGATGACAGCGATTTCTTTCTGGGATTCTTACCCGTGTGTCCTCTCTTAAGTCATATAGTTTAGTTTGGCCTGTTCATTAGCTTACGGAAGGGCAGCCATGCTGTAATACTCTACTGTCCTTTTCTCCTTTCAGTTCACATTTAGTTTGGAAGATTGATACCGTTGCTTGTAGCTGGATTTCATTTCTTTTCCGGTTGCACAGCATCCCACCGTGTGACTACATTACAATGTACACGTCCACTCTGTTGGCGGTGGATGTCTGGCATGTGTCTCGGTGTGGGTTGTGTTATGCAATATTCTGACCCGTAGACTGGAGTCATATGTCTAGTGGTTTCCTTTGAATTATAGGCTATGGATATCCTCAACTTCATTGGATAATGTCAAGCTTCTTTCCAAAGTGATGGGACTCAGCTCATAACTCACCAACAGTTTCTGTGAATTTCCACTGCTCGTCTGATTGAACACGGCTTACTTCCGAGAGGCCTTGTTTGTAAAGTATGCACATAGGCCTACGCATGCGTGCTTGCCCAGCATTACGCGAGTTACATGTACGGATGAGAACCTCCTCTTGGCTAGGTTAGAACAGCCCTTAACCTGGTCTGTGAAGAGAAATGGCTGACAAAGAGGAAGCTGGTTTCACGTAATCACCATTCTAATTCTGTGCTTTCGTGAGTAGGTAAAAAATAAAATGAAGTCCACCTGAGCAGTTCATTGTGGACGATTGGATTATGGGTCTGCCTCTTCGCTCCCTGGCCGGTAACAGGATTACCCGTCGGCACTCTTGGCCATGCATTTTCATGACGCCCGCCCACAGTGTTCTGGCTGCACGTCTCTCTCTCTTGAGCTGGGGTTCAGCCCCGTGCCTTGCTCTGGCCTGTGGAAGGTTAGCAGCTCTGGCACAAACAGAGATTTGAAATGGTCCTTGTGCAACTCAGCTCGTGTCCTTTCACTTCTGCTCGGCCCAGAAGAGGCCAAGTGAAAGAGCAGTCCAGTTTCGGTCAGCCGTCCTCAGCCTACCTGAACTCACTAAACGCTGCCATTGCATGCTTCTGAGACTTTGTGGCTGTCTCAAGCGGAGCCATGGTCAGCCGAGTGCATCATCATTGTTGTCACCATCACCCTGTGCAAAACCGTGCCACGTAGTGAGCTCCTGGTGTACCGGGCACTACACTAGAACCTTTGTGTGTGTTACCCCGGGGGACCCCGCAGCACCCCTCTGTGCTAGCATGATTATCTCCACTGTGCAGTGGGATTCTTTTTTTTTTTTTTTTTTAGAGGTTTTGGCTATAGGGCACGTGCACTCGCCAGACAGACAGAGAGACAGAAAGTGAGAAATCACCCCCCAGGGGGGATGGCCACGCTGCAATCCCTTCTCCTCCGTTCTCCTCTTGGGATCTTGGGCACACATGCACACGCACCTGGTGTGAGTTTTAAGTCAACAAGTCCAGGACGCGAACCGCGGTCGATTACATGGGAGTCCAGTGACATAGCCATTACGCTAACTGCTGGTCCCTGAATTGGTATCTGTTAATGCTGCAATGAAAATGTCTTTGAGAATGCAGGCATCATGCACAAATGTTCGGTGGCCAGACAAAGGGTGGGGCCTTTCTGTGTGCTCTGTCCACCTTCATCATCTCAGGCTGGCCTCTGGGCTTTCTCCCTGAGGTTGGACTCTGACCACAAAGCCTCTGCCTTGTCCTGTGTCTGTGGGATGGAAATAACCAGAGGTTTGGAATAGGTCAGAGCGGGGTTGCAGCCCTGGAAGGACTTCCTGCCAAGAGTGTGTCCTTGGGTAAGTCATCTCCTCACCTTTAAGGGAGGCTCCATTCCCTTGTCTGTACAATGGGGGGTGAAAATGATCTCTCTAGTTTTTTCCCCAGTCTTCCATTAGTGACAAAGGCAGAGGGTACTAAGAGTTAGCACGTGGTAAAGCCCCTACAGGTGTGAGTGATCGTCAGTTTTCTTATTCTGACTACCGTGTAAGTCCCCCTTGCAACCAGGCCGAGATAGAAAGGTCTGCAAACCAGCAGCACAGACCTCACGGCTGATCCTGTACCAAGACAGTGGGAGGGGAGGCTGAAGGTGAGAGGCGGGAGTGTGAAGGACAGTGAGAGGGACAAAGGTCACTCAGGCGTCAGGAACACCCTCCAGGTTGGCCGACCCCATGATCGGTCCCTGAGAGCTGCCCTTTTTTCTTTACCTTCATCATCATTGTCCCAGCCCGGGAAGATGAGGTTGGGAGGGGAATGTCCTCATTCCGTTACACAGAGGAAGCATCCTGAACTGCAGATACCACGTGGGTGCTTGGGTGGACTGCTGCGGCCCGAGGGTAGCCCCTCAATTCCTCTCCTGGGATCAGCACATCCCTCAGTCCGGAGAGCAGGAAGGTTTGGTAGGGCGGCCATCTTGAAGGTCCTGTGTGCTGCAGAATAGCCGGAAGGGGGGCCTCTGCCTTGACCTTCAGCTTTTATGTGCTTTAGCTTCTGCAAAAGCGCTTTCATTTCGCCCCAGAACAGCATCTGACAGCTCTCCTCACTCCTCTGTGTGAGAGGGTTTCTTTGTTTGGTTGAATAAAGAAGCTTGTTACGGGAGAAAATGCCTTGGCGAGTGTCAGTGAAGATATCTGTTTCCTTGAAGAAACTCCCATAAAACCTTTCAAGCTGCTGCTTTTGAGTCCCAGAGCCCCTTGGATCCAAAGGCCTCTCCGTTTCCCACACTTTCTTTAGCTGTTGCTTGGTGATTTTCCAAGTCTCTCTCTTGTAGCAGGAAAGGTGAGGCCTCCTTCTGGAATCCCTGGACACTTGGTGAACTGGTCTCCATCATTTTGCTTTCTTCACGGTTGACCTGAAGCCAAGACCTCAGTGTTGGGAGAGGAGACAAGTGAATTTGTGGCAGGGGATCCACAGGTGTTTTCCCGTGGTCACCTCATGCAGTCAACCTTCTCAGAGTTGCCCAAGACTCACCTGGGTCTTTATTAAGTTTCTAGCTTCTGGGCACTGTCTGAGGGCAACACAGGGGTATCAGCCTGTGGGCTGTCCTCAGCAAAGATACTACAATGCATCCCGTTCTTTGCTCTGGCTCCATGTTCGTGGATCCTCCTCTAGGCCCCGTGCTTCATCCTTCACGTACTGGCTTTGAAGTCCTGGGACTCGCCACTCTCCCTCACCCCCTGTGCCTCTACACCCCGCACCCCCCCCAACACACACACACACACAGACCCTCCTTCTCTCGTGGACTCGGTTCCACGTCACCTTCCCAATGGAACCATCTCTGACCATGCTGGGGCCCTCGCTCCCCTCTGTACTGTCTTTATCTGAGCCCTTCTCACACCGACGTACTGAGCTATCCACTCTGACAACCCCTCCTGCCGGGCAAGGGCTTCTGCAAGAGCTGGTCTCGTACACAGTGCCTGGCTCTCCACAGGGGCCTATCAGCTTGACTCTTTAAGGCTTCAGGGATGAGTCCTGCCCATGCAGCCTTTGGCGATGGAGGACGAGCTCCTGCAAGGACCACAGCAGGGAGTGCGCATGGCCATACAGTCAGGCGGGGTTCCAGAATTTGCTGGGTTTGTGGAGAGCAGAAACAAATGCTCAGCTATAGTCAGAAATATTGAGGATGACCCACTTTCTCCGGGATCTCCAACAGTTAGATCTCCTAGGAGAGAGAATCTGAGGGTCCTACTTGCTTTCCTGCAAAGCCCTCTCTCGGGAGGCCCTCATAATCCTAGACACCATCCACAGTCGTGGACACTGACCTCAGTCCCCCTGATGGCAGGGTCAAGGCCACGCTGCAGAAGACCTCACTCAGGGTGTCCTTCTCAAAGCGGACAGTGGGCAGGGCAGGCCCCGGGACTGCTGGTCCCTTCTCTGATACGGCACATTCAGAGAAGAAGGAAGGTTCTCAGGAGGGGTCTCTCTGTGATGGGAAAGCATTTGGCCTCACCAAAGAGCCAAAGGAGAGCCAGCAGAAAGGCATCTGGGGAAGGTAGATGTTGAGTTCCGTAGCGTTCAAGACCTGTGGGTGACGGATGCCGTCAGGGGTTCCACGGATGAGGCCTTTGTGTCCAGGATGCCCGGAACCTGGTAACGAGAGCAGCTGGGATGCACAGAGCACTTTGCACGCATTCACACGGACGGGACTCGGGCTGGTGAAGTGCTTTGTTCCAGGGCCTGGAAGGGCCGGGTCTCCAGCCCAAGCAGACTCTAAGCCTGTGCTCCCGACCTCTGTAGTATACTGCCCACCCAGCATGTCCAGAAGCCTTGGGGTCCAACACTGGCCACCTCCTCAGCCCCCACCCGCTCAGCTCCTAGAAAGCTGCATCTTGTCCCTGGGCCATTAGAGGGACTGTCCCAGCTCATCTTCCTCGTGGCATTCCAGGGGTGAACACCTCTCGTGGGGGCAGGAACTGCTGCTCCCTAGTTCTTTACTGCCCCCAGGTCTGGGACCACTGTGGCCACCTGAGAGGCTTCCCCTCAGCACTCCCAGCCATAGCTTTCTGGTCCCCGGATGGCCTTTGGCCTCAGCCGTCCCTCTCAGAGGCGTTTCTGTCCCTTTTCTGTGTTCTGAAATGCCCAGCCCTTGGCCCAGTGGCCTTGGGTCCAGAGCACCACACCCCTCTGTGGTGGCTCTTGTGCTCCCCTGACAGCCCCTGGAGTTCCCGAACATTGAGTCAGGGAGTGCTGGGCTCTGCCCTGAGCCGAGGACTTCTGTGAGCAGAGATGACGTCGTAATCCCAGGTGCGGTCCCTGAGGCTGGTGTACCTGCCAGGACATTTGCCACTTCATGGCCTCTAATCCTCACTGGGTTCCTTAGGTCCCATTGCACAGAGGAAGAACCGAGGCCCAGGGAGAGTGAATGACTCTCCCAAGGTGGCAGGACTGACATTGCAGGTCCCTGGACGCTGTGACTGAACCGCCTCCTCCACGGGGTCCCTTGTCCAGGATGGGACTGACCTGCTCCCCAGTCTGGGGCTTCTTCTCTCCAGTATGTGTCTGCGTTGAGAAGGGCTCAGGATAGAACCCCAGGGATGCCTGCACCAGAGCGAGATCGTGTCTATGCGATGACGCACTTCAGCGGGCCATCCTCCTTACGTGGCAGCAGCCAGCTGGTGACAGCTAATAAACACATGTCAACAGTTAATGAGTCTCCCCTGGGTGTCCAGCCCTGGGCCCTGCCTTTTACATGCACTAGGGCTACAGCGAGAGGACTCATCCCCCAGCCACGTGGACCCAGTGTCCACCATCAAAGATCCAAGGGACAAAGGAGGGGCTTTTGCTTTTCTTGGAAGTCTGGACACCTAATCTGTCACCTGGTCCTCCCAGCCTGACCCAGCCCCTGTCTTCTGCCTTTTGCCAAATGACATAATGAGATTTTTGCTTTGTTGCAAAAGTGTGTGTGTGTGTGTGGGGGGGGGAGAACACTCTCAACAACCAACAAGAAATAATTAGCGCACATTGTGTCATTAAACACTAGACTTTAATTAAATCGCATGGAGATAAATACCTCTAACGACTGGAAATCTGGAGACCGTAGACAGCAGAGCACTCAGCATAATGGAGTAATAGACTCCGCAAATAGCGTCAAGTCAGGGATTCTGACTTGATTAAGAATCCGACTAAATTGGGCTGTCACCTCGCATGCTGCACCTACTACCTGAAAATTGCTCATCATCTCCCCCATTTGATCTTCCCAGTGCTAACAAGCCTTCGCGGAAATCGGCCAATGATCAAAGGACCCATTTATTCGAATCCTGTCCCGTGTCGAGGTCCTTGTCACTGGCAGCTCTTTCCTCTCCTTTTTATTTGCAGTGAATCATCACCTGGTGGCAGCCAGGAGTGAGGCCAGGCTAGAGGTGACCTCTGCGATTTTTGAGATGACTGTCCCTTCTGTCACCCCAGCTCGGGTGGCCGAGGTGCCTGGCTCCAGAAGGCAGCATGGACGTCCCTCTCTCATCGTTGTCCCCTACCAGCAGTCAGCCACCAAGTCCCTTCCACACCTTCCTTGCACCACTCTCTCCTTGTGTGTGCTGCTGCTGCCTCGGCAGGGTGTGCGAATACCCACCCCATTGCGTAGCTCTCTCCTACTTTGGCCACAGTGACACTTCTAAAGCACGGCTCTGATGAAACGTCTGTGAGGGCTGTCTGTTTCCTATAAGGAGACAGGCAAGTTCTTCCCTTGGCTTTCAGAGTCTTCTCTAGAATGGTTCCAACCTACCTTTCCAATCCCCAAATAATAAGTCTAGCTATGAATCTCCAGGAAGGCCCTGCCCTCCAGCCACACTGCACTCCCCTCGTCCCCTTTTCTTGCTTCCTAACCTTCGCTCACCCTGTGCCCCGGCACACAGTGCTCTTCTGTGTCAGCTCGGCCTGCCCTGAACGTGGTCCCTAGGGCCTTCCTGCAGTACCCCTTGGCTGGAGCTGATCTCAGTGGTGCCAGTTTCCAAGCCAGCCTGGGTCTGAATTCCTTTGCAGCATCATAAGCTGGAAGTCCCAGGGAAAGACACCACGCATTTACCTTGGAAAGTGCCCACTGGGGCCAGCAGGTGGCACAGTGCTTACGGCGCTGGATGCCCACCTGGCCAACTGCTGTGGACGTCCTGGACCTGCTTGCTTGACAATCATGCTGGCACATGTGCATGCATGCCCAAGATCCCACGAGGAGAATGGAGAAGGGGTTGCAGTGAGGCCAATTCCCTGGCGGGTGATTTCTCACTTTGCCTCTCTCTGCCTCTCTCTCTGGTGAGCATACTCATCCTATGGCAAAAATGGTTAAGAAAAAAAAAAGAATAAAGAAAGTGCCCACTATGTGCCAGGCAATGTGGTGGGCTTTGGGGTTGGGGCAGTGGACCACAGAGCCACCGCTGCTGCACGAACATGAGGGGTGCCGGGGACAAGGGGCTGCTGCACCAACAGGATGAAGTGTGTGGGTGCTGGTGCTCAGGAGCTGGGGGCAGGGCCAACAAGGGTACATGACGCAGTGGGGCAAAGGGCTCAGGAGGACTTCTTAGAGAAGGGTGGATTAGCATCAGCCAGGCAGAGGGAAGAGCAGGGGGAAGCCTGGCCCTCACAGGGACTCAATTGTCCAAGTGTTGGAGCTTAGAGAGTGAAGGCTGTGGGCCATGAAAGCAGGGAAGCGGGGGGTGAGGCCGAGAAGCACAGTCAGGAGGTTGAGGGGTTTAGACTAAACGCTTTCCACTGGGAGTCTCTTAAAGCCTCTGAGCCTTGGTGAGTTCACTAGTAAAATGGAGAATATGCACACCCACCCACCCAGCTGAGCAGGGCTGAGGCTCAAATACCTAGAGGTAGTCCTTGGGAAGGCTGGCTCCCAAGGCTGCCCCCTACCTCAGGAAGTCCTCCAGGAGTGAGTAGAGTTCTGCTATTTACTCCCTTAGTCATAAACTGCTGGAGGACAGGGATGAAGACTCCCTGGGTCTCAGTTTCTTCCTCTGAAAGGAGGAGATAATGACAGGGGCTTCCTTCTAGGATGGGATGGGACCTTTAGTTAGAATAATAGAAACAGTGGCTAACATGTTTGTGTTTTTTCTTTCATCCACTCATTCATTTATTCAATAAATGTGCTGTTCTAAGTAACTGAGATACACCCGTATATAAAAATGGTAAAATTATAGCCTTGTGAAGTTTATAGTCTATTATGAGAAGCACAGATCGTAAAAATACATATATTTATATGCACACACAGATGCAGACATACATACACAGAACACGCAGTAAGGTTTGTAGTTGGTTAGGAAGTCGTAAGTACATAGATAAAATAAAGGGTAGAAGGCCAGAAGGTGGCATTGTGGTTACAACGCTGGACTCCTACATGGTCGACTGTGGTTCAAAACTCATGTGAGGCATGTGTGAGTGCATGCCCAGAACCTGAGAGGGGACTGGAAGAGAAGGGATTGTGGTGTGGTCAGCTTTCCTGAGGGGTGACTTCTCACTCCCCCCCACCACCCGTCTCTCTCTGGCAAGTGCACATGCCCTCTAGCAATAACTAAAAAAGAAAATGAAGGAAAATAGAAAAGGACAGGAACAGTAGGCAGGGCAAGGAAGGTCAGCCTTCAGGGCTATCCTTTTGTAAAGGAGGGGGGGATCATCTCTTTATGGCCGCTCAAGTTTGACCCGTGCAGCAGTCTAACAGAGGAGGAGCAGAGTTACACCTGATTTACAGATGAGAAAAGCAAGGCACAGAGCAGAGAAGCTGAAGACCTACGAAGCAGAGATTCTGGCATTTACTTCACACACAGAGGACGTTCTCATGCACGTGGTTTCTGAGGATGGCGGCGGCGGTGGCGGTGACGTTGTATGCAGTAAGTGATCACTGTTTCTGGAGTCGAAAACAACTGACTGTCAAACTTCCGGCATGTCCACCAGCCCCAGGGGAAGACAGAAGAAAACCAGGCCTCAAAACCCTGACAGCATCTCCTGGCTCTGGGTGGGCAAGAGCCTTGGCTGCTCGGTCCCACGGGGGGTCCAGGCCGCCGGTGCCTCTTGTCCAGATGCCCCATTTCAAGGGGCCAGGCTCTCTGGAGGGTGGAGGAAAGAAGAGGGGGCAGATGCTGGGATATGGGGAGGGGGAGGAGCAGGAGTTGAAGGACAACTGGGAGCCGGGAAGGGGGACGGCAGAAAAGAACGCACTCCAGAGGAGAGTCAATAATTCACACGGCTCCTTTAAATATTTAGCTCTTTGGCTGCTTAAAATGTTGAGCCTCGCCTTTGAATATATATGTGTGTGTGTTTTGTAGTTTGATCACAGAGACACGGACTCCATAGAGAAGACGGCGAGGTGGAAGGGCGTGGTGGGGCACTGGAGCCCTTGGGGACCTGCCAAGTCGTTTTTCAGGTAGGAGGGCGGAGTGTGGTTTTGAAATACTAATCGTGGTCTCCATGTACGGGTGCTGGGCATTTGCTCAGTGCTTTATCTGCTCACCGACTCTGCCGTCCACTCACGCGCCCTTGCTGTCTCTGGAGCCAAACAGCCCGAGTGTGATCCTGGCCCCAGGCTGAGGGACTGCTGTGTGACACTAAGATGCCACATAGCCCTCCTGTGCCCCAGTCTCCTCTGTAAAACAGGGTGAGGAGTTAATGCATGTGGGAGGCCTGGAACTGAGCCTGACACGGTCTGCGAGTTCAGTTATTACTGTTGTCATCATCGTTCACTCATTCGTTCTTCCAAGAAATGTTTCCTGAGCACCCGCTATGTGACAGGCTTCAGCGTGAACATACAAAGACGGTTTCTGCCTTCAAGGAGCCTCCAACTGGGACGCAGATAAGAAACTGATAAAAAATGAATACAAGGCGAGTCCAGGTTGCCATAGAGCAGGGAAGAGAGTGAGCAGAGTGATGAGAGTAGGGTGGCTGCTTTAGGTAGGTAATCAGGGAGGGCCTCCCTGAAGAGATAACTTTTAAAATAAACTTTAAATGTAAAAATGGACCCAAGAGAGCCAGCAGGTGGCATGGTGGTAAAGATGCTAGACTCCCATATGGCTGAATATAGTTCAAGTCCCAGATCTGGTGGCTTGCTTTTTCACTTCCCCTCCCTCTCTGTGTCTCTCTCTGGTGAGCACACGTGCCCTACAGCACATTAAAATAATAATAATAATGATAATTAATAAAATTAAATTTAATCATTCTAAAAAGGAAAGAAAATGGGCCCAAGAAAGAGAGTTTCAGGCAGAAGCAGCAGCCAGTGTAAAGGCCCCCCGGGCTAGAACATAACTTGATACGTTTGAAGAAAAGGAAGAGGATCGTGTGGCTGGAGAGTAGCAAGCCTTTCCCGAACTCTCCACTGGTTCGGAACGTGTTGAGAGTGCGGAGAGGAAGCCCAGAGAGGTGTGGAGATCTCCCCAGGCTTCGCAGGGGGTATTGGTAAAACCAAGGAGTGAAAACAGGTCTGAGCCCAAAGTTAGCACCCCCAACAAATGCCCAGACCACCCCAGGTGGGAGCACTGGCCCCATAAGCTCAGCCCAACTTGGCTAAGCTCAGTATAAAGTCATAGTGGCTCTGTGTTCGTGTCCTCAGAGGGACAGCTGGGCACCTCAGAAGGTCTGGCAGTTCCTGAAACTAGTCACCCCCAAAACACTGCCAGAGGGTGGCCCTGCT
>NW_006159616.1:6123508-6125755 GCF_000334495.1 Tupaia belangeri chinensis | reverse complement strand
GAACCCTCCTTCTGGAGCACATCTAAGACCCTCCAATTAGCATCTCCCTGGGCATCAAAGCAGCCCCGCAGAACAATTCAAAAGTGTATTGCAGGCTCACGGGCCTTGGGGAAAGGAAGCGGGACACCGGAGTTGGCAGGATGGTGGTTCACAGGCTGCTTTTGTGAGTCAAGTGCTCTGCTGCTGTCTTTTTTTAATTTTTTTTTTAAGTTTATTTATTTTTTTAATGAGCCAGAGACAGAGAGAAAGACAGATTTTTTTTAAGTTTATTCATGTGTTTAATGAGCCAGAGACAGAGAGAAAGACAGACGCCTTCTGTGGGACCCCATGCTACAGTCCTCCCTGCAGCCTGGGAGCATACAGGTGCCCACGTGTGTCAGTGAACCCAGGGCTGAGCCCTGACCGTCTCTGTGGCCGAGTGTTGTACCACGTGTGTCACTGTGGCCGGGCCTGTGTTGGTGTCTCTGTGCCTCGATGGATCCCACAGTAACTCAGAGCTGTACGTATGACCCTCTTTGCACTAAGGAAATAGGCTAAGGAATATCAAGTAGCTTACCCAGTTACACAGGGAGAAGACGGGGTACTGGGTTGACTCCAAAGCCTCGCTCCGGCACCCCAAACTTAATGCTGGGTCCAGCTGCCCAACGCTCAGGCCAAGAAGCTTGGTGTGGTTTCATCTCCTCACCTGCGATAGGCACTGATTGGCCAGGTCCTTTCATACTCAAACCTTCTGTGATGTGGTCACATCATTTACAGTCAAGGTGGCTGCTGGGTCTAGGAATTAATAGCAATTTCATTCTTGATGCTAAAGGGTGCATATGCATGAGAAAGTGGGAGAGAGAGAAAGAAGCCCCCATTGAAGCCTGACCATGTTGTGATCTTTCTTTGTTCATTCCTCTCCCTGTCAGTTTCCTGAGCACACGTGCACACATGCCCAGCATGTTTTCCAATCCCCAGGGCTGGGATTTGAACCATGGTCAGCCATATAGGATCCAGTTCCCTCCACACAAAACTGCTGCACTGTGGGGTTAGCCTCAAAACGTCTTAATAAAATGTAAGGGGTTCCAGAAGCTGCTGCTGTATCGCGATAGGAGAAGTCAGGTCACCTTCGGGGACATTGAATTGTCTTAATGGAATGCGACCCAGTGTGATGTGAGGGGCCACATCTCAGGGGCCGGACACAGGAGCATTAGTGGCTTGTACGTGGTGGAGCAAGCTGTGGCTCGGATTAGACACCGTCCGATCATGCTATAAATCCTAGCCGGACAAGGCTTTTTATGGCTCAGTCTTCCAGGGCTGGGGCTTACTGCCTATCAGGGTTCCCGATAAATGGGTTCTGAATGATGAGAACGGCTGGTGCGTCCTGAGTCCTTCGGAAGTGCAGGGTCTCTGCTAAGAACTTCCCGTCCGTGGCGCATGGCCTCAGCTGGGTACGGAAGTGCGTGGGGAGATTAAAGTCACCGACGTCGGAGCCCCTTCCCCTGGATATTTAGTTCACTTGGTTTAGGGTGCAGCCTGGACACGGATGCGTTTCCAACCTGCCGAGGTGACGCTAAGGCACCACCAGCGTGGACGGAGGTTTTATGAACCTCATCTCATTTAAACCCGCCATGAATCCAGGAGGCCGTTACTATCAGGCCCATTTTTCAGATGAGAAGGCCACGGCTCAGAAAGGTTAATAGCCCACCCAAGGCCACACAGTGGTGGAGTCAGATTCTGAACCAAGGCTACCTGATCCTGAAACCTGGGGTTGAGCCACAAACCATGCAGAATGAGCTTAGAGAGGCAAGTATGTTGTTAGAGCTGCCGATGGTGGAGGGAGGCAGGGCTGTGGCAGGGCTGGCAAGACCCTGGAAGGTTCACCTGCCTTGCTCACAAGCTCTTTCTAAGGAAAGTGGCTCCATCCACTGATGAGAGGCATCCTCCCACCCCCAGTCCTGCCTCAGGATATTTCCAGAACAAGAGTTGCACCTTTCTGTGCCCAGTAACCTGCTCCTTGGGTCAGAAATGTTTGGGTTTGGGAACCAGCAGTTAGCGTAATGGCTATGTCGCTGGACTCCCACGTAGTCAACCGCGGTTCGCGTCCCGGACCCGGTGGCTTAAAACTCACGCCAGGCGCGTGTGCGTGCGTGCCCAAGATCCCGAGAGGAGAATGGAGGAGAAGGGATTGTGGCGTGACCATCCCCCCTGGGGGGTGATTTCTCGCTTTCTGTCTCTATGTCTCTCTCTGTCTGTCTGGCGAGCGCA
>NW_006159616.1:6106973-6123472 GCF_000334495.1 Tupaia belangeri chinensis | reverse complement strand
ACAGAAAAAATCTCTCCAAAAAAAAAAAAAAAAAAAAAAAGAAATGTTTGGGTTTGGGGCAGGTGTCTGACTCCAGGACAACCAACTCTCAGACTGAACAGCAGAGGGCCTGGTAGGCAAAACCTTCCCTTGCAGCATAATCCCAGTTTACACAAGTTAAATAAGCAGTTATAAAATTAATTGCTTAATATTGCATTTTACAAACCAATGAGTAAATCAAGCTACTGCTCACATTTTCCTCTTTAATCCCAAATATCCACTTTCCTTATTGGAACCCCTAATCAGCTTATGCTCAGCCCTCCGCTGTAGTGATCAGAGGCTCAGGGAGAGCTATTCATTCATTTGTTCATTCCTTCTTTCATTCATTCGTTCAGTATCTGCTCTGCACCAGGCCGTCTCCCGGAAGCCAGAGCGTTTTCTCCTGGGTAACCACGCATCAAACGGCAGTGGGAGTAGGACTTGAATTCATGTTGATTTTTGCTTGCCTTAATGTAAAACGGGATTGCCTGAATTTCAGATTTTGCTAGTTTATCTTGCATGGCCAAAGCCCCAGTTATCTCTGCTTCACTAAGTCTTGAGATTGGTTTGGAACTTGAACATATATTCTTCGAAACCATTAAAAGTGGTTTAATTGGCTGTTCAGGGATGTCTTCCACTCTCTTCTCCAAACGGATCATCCCTCTTTGTCTCTCCCAAGAACTGGGAGGCTGCGGCCCTCGCCTGGATGATCCACTCCCCTGGATTTATTTATCTTGCTCTGGGCCCCCGAAGCATCAGGCTTTGCAGAGCCGAGCCTGCCTCGGTTTGCAGTCGCACATTCCAATCCTACTTCAGACACTGCAGCCCCGCACGGTGGGCGATGCCAGCCAGCCAGCCTCTTCTGACTCTTTAAACATTCAGGTCTTACCCTGAGGAAGGATGGTGATGGAGGCATTCAGGGAGGACTTCAGGGAGAAAGACAGACAGCCACTCAGGCTATGTAACAGCAGGGAGACCGTGACCTCGGGAACGTCCTGGTCAGCCCCTGCATTTGTTGGGTACCCATAGCGACCCTGACGGGCTTGTTCAGCTCTTAGGAAGGTGACCTTGGGCACGTCCCGTAGCTCCTTATAGCCTCACTCTTTATATAGGTCACAGGCTTTCGGAAAATGATGTGAGGCCATACGTGGGAACGTCCCCGGCAATTTGCAGGTAACCAACCACACATCAGACGGCAATGATTGAGTTGGAACTGGGCACCCCGTTGTCATGGACCGCTGTTTACTGTAATATATCTCATCCCACCCACCCCTAAAGATCTACGTGATGTCCAACCTATGTCTCTGTGTCCATATACACGTGTCTGTTGCATGCAGCAAATGCGTGCACACTTTACAAAGGCAAGCTGAGAGGCATGGAACTTCGTCGGAGAGAGACAGAGATGGTTTGGGATGTTCTTTTGTATTATGAATGAGAGTAAGTGTGCTTCTCTATAGTTACAATAGTAAGTCAAGGGCAACACTATATCTATTATAAATTCCAGAAAATAAAATTCAATAAAAATACTGAATATAATACCAGAAAACATAAATATAAATTTTCTAATTCCCTTTTCACTCTTGTTTTTTTTTTTTTTCCCCCCCTCTCCAGTTAGGGTTGCAGATTAAAAAGCCAGGATGCTCCGTGCAATTAGAATTTCAGATTTAAAAGATAAATAATTTTATAGTATAAGTAGGACCCAGCTAGTGCGTGAGCAGGTATTACACGGGACATACTTAAGCTTAAAAAAGTACTCACCCTGTTCTTTATTTGCTAAATCTGGCAACTCAGCCTGACCATTCTCAATCAATTCCTACTTTTTTAAGGTGATTTTGGGGGGCAACCCTGTAGCATAGTGATTAAGAACTATACAGAGGAAGTCAGGCCCCACATGGCCGACCCAGGTTGGAGTCCCAGCCCTGGAAGCTTGAAAAGCACACTGGGTGTCCCCAGTGCTGATAGGGTGGAGAATTGGAGGAAAAGGGATTGAAGTGTGACCAGGCCCTTTTGGGGGGTGTGGCGCTTTCTCTTTTTCTCTCTGTGTGTGTGTGTGTGTGTGTGTGTGTGTGTGCGTGTGTGTGTGTGTGTGTGTCTCCTTCCTTCATACATGTACCTTCTCGCATCAAAAAAAGTTTTTAACGCTTAAAGTAGCTCAAAGGTTTTCGGTGGTTTTTTCATCACCTCTGGGTTACAGTAAAACCTTTTCCTGGCCTCAGACCCACAAGCCCTGCCTTCCCTGCTCGGTCAGAGGGGCTGCCTGGCCACTGCCAGGTTTGGTGCCTCCTCCATCATGCCTGGCCGGGGCCTTCGAACAGCCGTAAGCAGGTGGGGTGGGGAGGATAGCTTTGGTTTATGTTTCGGTTTACACCTCACATTAACCTCGTCCCCTGCATCAAGTTAAACATCACCGGGGTCATGGAGCCCTCCTGTTTTATGCACGGAATCAAACCGCACCTCTAAATAGATGGGAGCTGAACAAATCTTTTCCTTTATCTTTCAGAGCACTAAAACCACAATTCCCTTTTCCCCAGTCATGGAGGAATTCGTAAAGATCTGAGTTAAAGCCTCTGCATTGGGTAATCGGCCACAGCTCCCAGCCTGGGAGCCCCAAAGCGGTGGCAAGTGTTGTCTTGATGCTGGGAACTGCAGTGGTTTAAGGAGCATTCCCTTCCACCTGGTTTCCGTTCGCTCTCGGTGCTCCCCTTCTGCCGCCCTGGAAGTCTGGACAACACAAGACAGGAGTGCACTTGGAGGAGGGGCAGGGCTTGGAGAGGGCAGTGGAGGGGCTGGCAGGAAGGGTGGAAGGCAGCACGGCCAGCCCCTTGCACCGTGCGGTCTGGCCCCTGGGCATCATTGTCTCATCTGGGATGTGGAAGCCACAGCCCTGCCTCCCGGGTGGTGGCGGGGACACGCTGGGATGGTACCCTGTGGACGGTGAGCAGCTCCCAGCACAGTCTGTCCTCAGCAGACGTCGCGTGGCACAGCCTGCAATCAGACAGCTAGCCTGTCTCCGCCGTGGCCAGAGCCAGACACAAAAGCCAGGATCCGAGCCCCCTCACCTGAAGGCTTGTCCCAGGGACATTTCAGGGCCCAACACCTCCGTTTGGGCTGTCTGTCCCTACCCTGGGAAACTCAGGCGACATCAAGAAACCCCAACTTAGCACGCCCTCTCTCAAAAATGGCCGGCTGTTGGAAACCAGCAGTTAGCGTAATGGCTGTGTCGCTGGACTCCCACGTAGTCGACCGTGGTTCGCGTCTCGGACCCGGTGGCTTAAATCTCACGCCGGGCGCGTGTGCGTGCGTGCCCAAGATCCCAAGAGGAGAATGGAGGAGAAGGGATTGCGGCGTGACCATCCCCCCTGGGGGGTGATTTCTCGCTTTCTGTCTCTATGTCTCTGTCTGTCTGGCTAGCGCACGCGCCCTGTAGCGAAAACCTCTCCAAAAAAAAAAAAAAAAAAAAAAAATGGCCGGCTGTTCACCAAATTCTTTCCGGTTATCACCCCACCAATTCTCCCTGAGGTGGACACGGTGGTCGGCCTTGCTTTGTTTGTGTCTGTGGGTTTTTTCAGGCTTATTCACTCATTTCTCCCATGGGATGGAGAACCCCTGATGGGGTCTTGATGCCGTGATCCACCCCAGCCTCAGTCAGCCCTGGACCTTGGGCAAGTGAATGCCCAGGGTACTCAGGGGAGGTCTCTGGACTTGAACTGGGAACCCGGCCATGGGCTTGCTTGTCCCTCACCTCATTTCAAAGACAGGAAATGACACCTTAGAAATCTGAGCTAGTTACCGGCCCCAGGCTGTTAGACCCCAGGGCCTGTGGCCTTAACTGCTGCACCGCTTTGAGACTGAGTTGAGGTTTGGCACGAAGCACAGTCTCTGCTGCGGGGCTCGGTGCTGCCAGCCTTCCCCACCGTCCACCTGGGAACAGACAGGCATCGCCCCACCCAGGTTTGCTTCCAAGCCAGCCCCTCCCTCTCTCTCAGAAGTCAGCCCTTACCTCCTCCCTCCCTCCTAACAGCAATCTTTTTCCTGGGTGGTTTTTTCTTTATTTCCTCTCTGTGGCTCTGGCCCTCTCTCCCTGAAATATAGTTTGCTGATATTAAAAAGAAACACACAATCACTAAACACATTTTATATAGTCTTTGAAGTCGGATGGCCTCCGGCTCCGGGCTGATAAGTATGCAGATAGAGCAGGGAGGAATGTGTGCAGCCCTGCAAGCTGGGGGTGGGGTGCTGTGGGGAGAGGTGGGTCCCCCAGAATAAGCAGGTGCACTCTCTCCAGCAGCAGTGTGATGGAGAGAAGAGGAGACAGGGAAGGGAAAGCAGGGAGGCTGCCCCCAGGAGGCTCTCTGAAAGGGTACTTGATCTGGGGAACTGGGATTCTCCCTCCAAGGCCCCACAGCACACCTCTGTGCCCAGGAAGAGGACAAATACGGGGGACTGTGGCAGTTCTGTGTCCACACGTACTCGTGGGATGCAGGCACGTGTGTGCAAGTGTGTGTGCTGGGGGTGAGAAGTTGGGTGCAGGGTTGATTCCCTGGACCTCTTCCTTGAGGCTGCTTGTGGGGACAGCGCTGCGGTGCAGACCTGCAGCCAGACCTCCAGGTCCTGGCGGTGCGGGGAGTCTGGGAGGAAGTCAGCAGTCCAAAGGCCAGGAGGGGGCGCTGCCCACAGGAAGTGCTGGGGCTGATGGAGGAGGGAAGCCTGTTTCAGGGAGCCCCAGGCTGAGGGGGAAACCTTGCTGTTAGGACCTCCTAGTCTGAGGAAGTTGTTGAGGACAGAGTCCCTGATCCTCCAGGGACTGGGAGCTCCCAGGCTGAGGTGGACAGTCCAGCCTTATTCCCAGGGAGCCCCTGGTGAAGTAGGGAGAGAGGACCTACGGGACCCAGGAAACCTTTGATCCAGAAGTTCTCATGCTCACCTCCCCAACCCCCGCCTGGCACTGGGACCCCGCAGAGACCTGAGTAGAGGGGTCTCCTGGGCTAGAGAGCAGCCTGCTCTGCCTCCACACCCCATGCACTGCCTCCCAGGTGGCCTCCAGGCTTGGTCCCTGGATTGCTCTGAGCACACCCCACCTCCACTTAAATCCCACCCTCCCATCCAGCCCCACCGCTGCCACCCCTGTCCCCACCACCATGTCCTGGCTCTCTGAGTCCTCACCTTCTTACACACAGCTTCCAGCAGTGGAACCCCTGTGTGAGCCCACTGTCAGGGCAGGGCTCCTGATTCGGCCCAGTTGTGTCTCAGCTCCGACCCCTATGCCTGGCCACCTCGTCTGTCTCACAGTGGCCCGTGCCGGGCCATGTGTGTTCTCATCAGTACGCAGAAGACTATGGCTCTGAGCAGCCTGGCCACCTGCCCCCGCGTCGCCTGGAAACTCTTGCCATCCCTGGGACATGAGGTCCCAGCCTAAATGTCCCTTCCTTGGGGAGGTTCTCCCTGGCACCCCGTCGCCCCACTCTCCCCACCCTAACAGCATCTGCACAGCTGATTCTGGGCTGGTTTATCCCCGCCCCCATAAGTTCTAGGCGGTCAGGAAACACCTCTGCGCTGAAGGTCGACATAGGCGCCGTGCAGGCCCCCAGGAGACCCGTGTCAGTATCCGCCATTTCACTGAGGGCTGAGTGGCTCCGGGAACCCTGTGGCCGGCAAGTGCTTCCTGTGGAAAGGGGTGGGACAGCAGAGCCTGCGGCTAGGTCACTCAGGGTGCTTCTGATTCTCAAGACTGAGGAAATGCTTCTTTAAATTCCACTTTCCTACCCCAAGTTAAAACGATGTCCTACCCCTTTGGCCCCATCTAATGGGGGGATATGAGAAAGCCGTATAATGCTGTGCGTTGACAATGGCGCAGGAAGCACCAGTGTTCTGGAGAAACCTGGCCCTACCCAGGGAGATGAGGTGCCACGCACCCTTAGACCCCACCACCCTACTCCCAGAAGACTTCAGGGAAACCCTGGCACAGGCCCCAGGAAGTGCTCCCCACGTGGGAGCAGTGGTCTATACAAACCTCTGCAGTAATCAGAGGCACCAAATGAGATTTACGCACCGTGACACAGGTAGAGCTTAAAAACACAGTGTTAAGTGAAAAAATTAAGCAACAGAATGAGATCTATAGCCCAATACAATTTATGTAAATTAAAATGCATTCCCACGACCAACACCATCTATCTTCCAGGAAGCATCCATACCTGAGGACGTACATTAGAGCTGTGAGGGGCAGCAGAAGGGGCGGGAGGAGATCAGGGAGGAGGGAGAAGGATCAAACAGGAAAAAGCAGCAGTGAGACCTTGCAAAACCCTGGCCTTAATGGGCTGTGAGCCACGGCATGGAACTTGACTGACTCAACACTCTTCAAGGTAAGGGCAGCAACCCAGTAGGGACCTCCTCCTCTTTCTCCTACGGATCTCAGCCAGATTCCCACAGGTGACTCAGAATCCGTTTGAAAAGGCCTTCTCCACCTTGAGCTATGGGCATTCTGGGCTCCACGACTCTTACAGGACTGTCCTGTGCATTGCAGAGTTTTTAGCAGCTTCTCCAGTTTCTCCTCCCCAGATGCCAGGAGCATTTGCCAAGTTGTGACAACCACAATGTCTCCAGACATTGTCAAATGTTCCTTGAGGGTCAAAATCCCCCCTAGTTCAGAACCACTGGATTGGAATAAATGCCTGAAAACGGCCCTATCTCACTTAGCTAGGTGGACCACCCTTGCATTACAAAACCCACGCACAAAGAAACAGAATCTGGGATCTGGGACTAGGCTTGGAGCGCCATCCTGAAAGATGCCAGTGTCACTCCGACATTTAAATCGAAGCTCTGTGGAGATTCCAGTTACAACCTGCAACTGCGTCTGCCTTGGGCTTCCTCCTAATTTTAACCGGCAGCTGGATTTGCATAGGACATTTGCATCTGAGATTACCCATGATTCTCTGGGAGACACAGTCTATAGCAGACGATAGCAAAAAAAAATATATACATAATTCCATTTCAGCTCAAAAGGTAGGGAGAGAGAAGGCGAAGAAGGCTTCAGGGAGAGGGAGGGCTTTGAGGAAATTTCAGTGCCTTAAGTACTCGATGAGGAGGGTTGGAGGTGGATGCTCTACTTACTGGTCACCGAGCAGAGAGCGCTATCTGTCCTGGCATTTGGTATGTGAATTAATGAATTAAATAGTGAGTGAGAGAGGCCCTCTGAGACCATCAGAAGAGGACTTCTGTTCCCAGTGGTGGCACACAGAGGAGAGGGAAGGAGAATGCAGACCTACTCACAGACCCAGCCCCCAAACCCCACAAGCCCAGCCACCAGCCTACACAGTGAGGGCCTACTGTGCACCAGGTGGCACTCACTAGGTGCTTCCCCCACATGGGGCCGATTCATTGCACAGCACTGTCCCTCCTAAGGAATGCATCGCTCCCCTCACTTAGAAGAAGAGACTTGTGGCAGCAGTCTGTGTGGTGTGGAAAGGTGGTGGTTGAGGTGGTGATTCCACATGGGCACCCATGGTTTGAGCCCCAGACTTGGCGGCTTGGAAATCATGCTGGGTGCCTGTGCATGCCCCAATTCCTAGGAGATGGAGGAAAAGGGATTGTAGCTCAACCCTCCTCCCGGAGGTGGGGGCGGTGATCTTTCATTTTCCCTCTCAAGGTCTCTGTATCTCTCCTCTCTGGCACTCTATGGCAAAAAATTAAAAAAAAAAAAAAAAGAGGAGGAAATAGAGGCTTACATCTAACCCTTAGTGAAGACCAGAGCCTGAATTCAAATGAAAATCAGTTAGTGTTCTGTGAACCCCAGAGCTGGGTGAGCGGTGTGCTGACGCGAAGTTAATGAGCGAAGCAAGAGCGTAGCAGGGATAAAGGCCCGAGCAGGCAGACGGCCCTCACAGCCCAGCAACTCCTGCTCAGCAAGACTTAGCCAGGCCTGGATCCAGGGCAAGGCCAACACCCGTACGCCATGACCTAGATGCCAGGTGAGCTGTGTGTGTCCCACCTGGGCCACCTTCTGTGTCCTCCTCCCCAGCCCAGGCACCCAGGGTTAGCCAGGCCCTCCACTTCTGCCCCGTGCCCTGCAGTCCTCTGTTACTGAAGCTCATCTCACCTGCTCTCACCCTGTGCCCAGCGAGACCGTGAACACCTTGGAGGCAGAGCTGACTGACTCATCGCTATGCCCACCACTCTAGAAATACATGTGCTCTGGCCACTGGTGGAGTGTGGGTAGCTGGAACCCACATGTCCGACAGCAGTTCAAGTCCTGGATCCAGTGGGTTTAAATTCACACCAGGCACATGTGCATGCATGCCCAAAATCCCCAGATGAGAATGGAGGAGAAGGGATTGCAGCGTGGCCATCTCCCTAGAGAATGAGAGATTTCTTACTTTCGTTCTCTCTGTCTCTCTCTGGCAAGTGCATGCACCATATATGTGTATATATATATATTCATTATATATAAGGAGACTTACTGGCATTTCATTCCAGCTGAGATGCCACCTTGTCCACCAAGAGAAAGATTTTCCCAGAGGAAAGAGCATCTGTGATGAGACCTTCCCCTGAGGCATGGAGTGTGCCTGGATCACTTCCCACCTTGTGCTCTCGACCTCCATGAATGTGCCAATGGCCTCTCCAGGGATGGGGCCCTGCCCGCTGCTTGTGCACTCTCAGGGCCTCACAGGGGCTGGCGTGTAGCAAATAGAATGTGGATGACGGAGCAGGGGTGGGTGGGTAGTTGGCTGAAAGGAAGCAGGTGGGCAGATGACTGGATAAACACGTGGTCGGGTGGTAGTTTGTGGTTTCCTTGCATATTTATTTTATTTAATGCGAGGAAGAGAATGAGAGAGTGATAAAGACCCTTAAGACTCTCCCACTGCCTCCTCCCCTCCACCTTCCCGCCAGCCATGGGCACATGAGCACATATCCGGTGTGCATAGGTCAGTCTGGGTACCGAACTCTCCCACAAGGGAGAACTGCCTGTTACTGCTGAGCACTGCAGCTGGCCTTTAAAGTTTTATTTATTTATTAACAAGTTTATTTATTTATTTCTTAAGCGTGAGGGCCAGAGAGAGGGAAAAAGCGGAAGAGAGGCGCCGTGTGCAGCGTAACTGGAAAGTGGGTGGACGGGCGGTTGGATACGCCGTGAGTTGGTAGAGCGCAGATGGGTGGATGGGACAGGGTGGAGGGTTGGGTGCTTGGTGTGGGAGGGCGAGCAGCTCAGAGCAAGGATGAGTAGATGGATGGGTGCAAGATGGGGTGGGTGGACTGTGGTTCGGAGGGTGAGGTAAGTGTGCTTGGACGGGTGGGTGGTCTGTGTGCTGTGGGAAGGTGGACGGCTGCTGGGGTAAGGACTGCGCACGTGCACAAACGGCCTTCCCTCGCCACATCACGCTCAGACTCCTTAAGGAAGGTCGCCTCTGTGCTCCTCTTTTCCAGATCCCACCCAAAGTCCTGCTTCCCCTCCCGCTCCCTTCCATCCTCCAGAGCAGGGGCTCTGGGGTGCCAGATGGAAGCCTTCCCAGGAAGTTCGGCTCCAGTCCCTGCCTCTGTGCTGAGTGTTCCACGCGGCGCCGAGATTTAATACTTAACTCCAGCCTTTCCCGCTCCTTACCTGCCTGAGGAGGTAGAGGCAGCGATTTGCATATTTATTAAATATCTCTTAGCAGGATGCACAACCGCATTGCTACATCCCGCTCCTGGAGCTGTCCTGCTGGCAGACAAGACCGTGTGATCAGCGCTGCGTCACCACCCCTTAAACGGCTGTCCTAGGGCCCACGGGGCTGGGAGGGGAGCGGGGCCACGGGAGGGCAGAGGGGACAGAGCACGCAGGGAACGGCCCCAGAGGCCCTGCAGGCGGTGGGCTCGTGCTTGCCTGGCAGCAGGGGGCTTCTGTTCACAGTCCAGGAGAAGGGCTCCGAGGGCATCGGTTCTAGCCCCCACCTCCATGTAGACACTTTGGAAATTAGCCCTTCCCTTGGAAAATTTCCAGAGGAGGACGTCTGGAAGCCCCTTTGTTTTATGTTCTTCTGCTGCTCAGGTTATTTGGAAGTCCTCCCAAATGTCTGGACTCCCAAGTGTGCCTGCTTTTGCACAAGCCCCTTTTGCTCTGTTCACTTCGGTCAAAACGTAGGACAAGTGTTTACCCTGGGCTGGGGTGCGCTCCTGGACGACTGTCCAGGGCCTGGGCACAGTATTTTCTCTTTGGCAAGTCATCCCCAGCACAGGGACGGGGTGTCCTTCCTTGTTAAGCCAGGCTGAGCCTGCACTGTGGACTGGGTGCCTCCCCTGTTCTTCCTGTCTCCTTTCCTAGATGGAGGTCCACACTTAAGGCTGTTACTTTTCCTGGAGCCAAACTGCCGAGGTGCTGGTCCTTGCCTTGGTGACCTTGGGTAAGTGACAGAACTTCTAACCCCAGCTCCCTCGTGTGGAAAACGGGGATGATTCTATTCCCAGCGCACGAGCTTGTGGTGGTTAGGAGGTGTAAGGAGGTTAGGGCTGAGCGTGGCGCCTGGCTCTGGCCTAGACTTCAGGAAATGGGTCGCGATTGCCACAGGGCACAGAAAGGGGTAAGTGCAAAGGGCTGTCACCCACTGTCCTTCTGGGGGAAGAGGGAGAGAGGAGGGACTCCTGTCTGTCCCATTTTCTGTTTCCCAATTCTGTGTGAAGCACGACTCCTCACAACAACCCCACCAGGTCCTTAATCCAAATGCTTCCGTTTTATGAATGACGAAACTGAGTCCCAGAGGGAGGCAGGGAGCACACGGGACCACATGTGAGTCGGCGACTCGCGTCTCTCTCGGCCTGCTCTCCCCAGACAAGTCCCTGCCCCAGGACCAGCCTTGACCTAAGGGAGAGGGAGGGGAACCCACACACAGCTCTGCCCACTCCGCCTGCCCTCCTCCTTGGACCAGAGGGCACCCCAAGGAAGGACCTGGGCTGCAGCCTCATAAACCTTCCTGAAAGCCCTCGTAAACACGCGGCCCGGCTGGCTCCAAGTCTGCTGCTGCAAAAAGCAAAAGCCCTGGTCGTAAAGTAATCCTCATAAAAAGAAGAAGAAAAGAAAAAACCTGTGCAATAAAAACAGTAATGGCATCTAGGAAATCAGGCAAAAGAGGCTAAGCTCCCGGGCCTGGTGGGAGAGGGGGGGAGGGAAGCCCCGGCCCCAGCTGGCGGCCTAGCCATCCGAGCTGGGAGAGCAGGTGGGGGTGGCTGGGGGCGGGAAGCGGAACGTGGAAGGATGCTGCCCCTGCTGCCCCTGGTCTGTTGTTGCTGCTGGCACTGTGGCTTCACTCACCCCCTCATCAGAGCCTCCCAGCAGTCCCCGCGTTCCCAGGTCAGGATCCCCATTGTACAGAGGCAGAAACCCAGTTCAGAAGGATGGGAATGCTCAACCAGAACTCAGGCCTGCTGCCCCTCGGTGACCCCACCTTGCTGCCCTGGTGAGCACGTGTTTCTAGGGAGATGAGAGGCCTGGCTGCCCTATTACCCCCGACCTACAGAGGAAGGCTAGTCCCAGCCGTGGGGTCCTATGTGGGTGCCTACACATTCTTGAGTCTCTGTCATCTGTACATTAGGGACAGTCGTTCTTAACTCACCCGAGGAGGATGAAGTGGTACGAGACGTGCAGGGCATGGAGCCTGGTGCATGCTCTGGACTTGTGACGGGGAGCCAGGGGACCCCAGGAAGGGGCACTTAGAGTCAGGAGCAGGAGGCTCCCAGGCCACAGGGCAGGGCAGGGGCAGTGTAACCCACCTTCGTCCATCTTCAACTGGCCCCTCCCCCAGACAAAGCAGCTCTGCTCAGCAGCGAGGCTCTCTCCCCTGACAACTGCCGCCTTCCTTTTCCTTTCCTCCCCCAGCCCTTTCATCCGCCTTATCTCTCCCCTGAGCTGCCCTCCTCCCTCTGCCCCGCTCCCTGGGCTTTTGTCTCCCGGTTCCAGCTCCCGTCTTTCCGTCTCTCTGTAGCACTGACAATCTTTGCTCGCTCTCTAGGTTTGGAGACTATTGTCCGTCCGCTGTCAGAGGCTGACTCTGCCTTTCTCCATTCAAGATGGCATGGCACCAGTTCCTTGTGACCCCCTGGCCCTCCCCATCAGGGACTTGGACTCTGCTCAAGTCTTATCCCAGCCTCAGGAGCTCAGGAAAGCCTCTCTTTGCCCTCAGCCCGAAGCCCTTAGGAAGTGCCCTTAGGAGAACAGAGCAGGAACTCTCATCCCAGCCCACGCTGCCCCACGCAGACCCACCACCATCTCCAGGGACTGCTTGGAAGGAGCAGTTCTAGCTACAGCGCACCCCGCCCAGCTCTGTACTCGTCTGTGTCCCTTGCCCATCTCCCCGCCCAGACAGGGCCATGGGGCCGTGCCCTGCTCACCCACATCTCCTCGGGTCAGGGAACTTGGGAAGAGCCTGTCTTGGGTAGCTGAGCCTCCTCTAGGAGTGAGCTTCCTAACACAGGGGGCCTCCTAGGCAGAGAGCACGCCCACCTGCTCCTACATTCACCGCCCTCACTTCCTGCTCAGATCCCAACAAATGAACGCAACAAGGCATCATCTCCTCAAGGCCCTGCCCCCCCCGAAACCCGGCCCAGGGGTGCTGTGGGAGGGGAGAGGGCTCTGCCTAAGGGCTGGCAATGGGGTCGGCTTTGGCCTTAGCACCTGTAAAACAGGATGCTGGCGCCTACCTAAGCGCAGGGCTGGCGGGAGGACGGGGCTAATAATGGGACGGATTTACAGCAGGGCCTGGCATATGGGAAGTGAGTAGAGGTGTTTGCTGCCGCCATGACCCTGGTGGTGGTGTGCTATGGGTGTCGCTGTTGCTGCTGCTGGTGGTGCTGTCCCAGCCTCCCTTCTGGCCACAGCCTCTCTTCCAACCTCGGCCCCTTCCTTCCAACCCTGGGGGAAATGAGGCTCTGGCAAATGCAGAGCCTTCACGGCAGGCTGATTTCTTTGAGAACTGGAATAGGAATACCAATGCAAGGAGCGAGCGTGACTACAGTTACTGTTTACTGAGTGGTTCCGAATGCCCAGGGCTGCCCTCCCTTGCATGGTCTCATGTAATCCTCTCTGTGATCCGAGGAGGAGTCACCATTGTTGCATGCTTTCCCAGATGAGGACAGACACAGAGAGGTGGAGCAAGTGTCCCAAGCCCTCGGAGAGGAGGAACAGGCCTCAGGTCTGAGCCACAGCAGGATTCGGACTGCTCGACTCGCCAGGTGGTGCAGAGCAAGTCACTTCCCCTGTCTGGGCCTTTGTTTCCTCATCTGTAAAACGGGGTTCAGGGCCTTCAGGGTGTGACGTGATGGAGACGGCTCTCCAGTTACGATTTGCTGAGCAGCTGCAAGAAGCTGCACGTGGAGCATCTGAGGCCTGCGGGACCCAGGCTGCCTCCCTGCCCACCCGGTCCCGTTACAGCCCTCCCTCCGGCCTCCATGGCGAGAGCAGCTGTAGCAGTGAAAATCGTGCGGCTATCGATCCTGATGGTGATGACGGACATACTGTTTGGGTCCTCTGTGCAAGACACCCCCTGGGGCCTAACGACACGATCTCATTCACCCCCACCACAGCCCTCTGGGAGGGGTCATTTTGCCAGCCTTACTGTATAAGTTCAGAGGAGAAGCTCTGGGACTTGCCCAGGTTGGCCCAGCCGTGGGTAGCCAGTGCGGTTTAGAACTTAGGTCTGACTGCAAAGCCTAAGCTCTCTCAGAGAAGCCAGACAGCCTTGTAGAGGATCCATCGTTCATTTTCTCCTGACTCTGTGTCCTCTCTCAACTTTGGCATAGCCTCGGGTCCATTTTGGTGGAGATTATTTTGTGAGCTGGGGCTGGGCCAGCCTGGGCGTAAACTCTGGCACCATGTGAGTGACAGGGCTCTGTGTACACACGAGGGAGGAATACCATGTTGGTGGGGGTGCCTGTGTGCACGTGCATACGCTGCTATCTGGTTATCAAGAAGCAGGTGCAGCCCCCCAACCCATGCCCATCAGAGGGTGTATGTCGGCACATTTCTCCAGGCCAGGTGATCCCCTGCACTCAGCCATAACCGCTCTGGATCTTGGGACCTCCCTGCATGCCTGGAATCTCCATTCCCTGGGCCTGGAATCTCCACTCCTTTCCCACCTGGCTGTTCCCTGCTCATTCTTCCAGACGGCTCCTGCGGGAAGGTGTGCCTGATTCTCGAGGCTGTCTGAGACGTGCCCCCTTCTCTTCTGGGCTCCACAGCCCCTTTAACATCTCTCTTTCCCCAGTAATTGCCAATTACACGTCTGTCTAGAGCGCCGCGAGGTCCCTGAGGGCAGGGAGGGGACCGTTTGTCTCTCATCCCCAGCCCTGTGCCACATTAGAAGGTGCTCCCAAATGGCTGCAGAGCAAACGAAGGAGCGAGCAGATGAGTGAGTAAATGAACGAGTGGATGACAGGAGAATCTGGTGTGAGTCGTCCTGCCTGGCTGTGGGTCAGAGACGTGGGTGACAGGCTCCCTCCCTTCCCTTCCCCCCAGGTCCGCACAATGGTGCCTCTCCTCAGCACTGAATTCTCACGTGGTCCTTGCAGACCATGCTGCCTATGGCGTGAATCTGGGTCAGGATCACAGTGATCTCTGGACTCTGTAGCTTCCGGCCACATATGCAGCTTAGACATGCCACTTGTCTGTTGGCTGTGAGGAGGAAGAAGAGGCGCACCATAGCAACCTGGCTGCAGAGATACGCTGAGGGAACCTGACAGTGGTGCAGCGGTCGAGCAAAGCTCCCTGGGACTGACCCACATGGGAACGTTCCAGGTTCGTGTCTCTCCGAGACCTCCCTGAGTACGCTGGCCACGTGCCCATCCACGACCTGGAACTGGTGATCGAACTGCAGCATCAAGGCACTGTTGGAGCCTGTCTCCCGCTCTCTCTCAGAAAAGAAATAAATAAATAAACCTTAAAATATACTAGTGCTACAGAAAGAACTGAAGCTATCCTGCATTAGCACAAAGCTCCCAGACCCGGTCCAACTCTATCCTCATCTCCATCAGAGAAGCAAAGTCTACTTGTCTTTGGGTACCAGCGAGGAGACTTGTGGACTTCCAAATGCTGTCTTCCAAGAAGCTGGAGTTTGAACATGATCCCTTGGTGATTCGTCCAAAGAAGAAGTTCTCGCTGAAATTCCCCACATCGTAAAATGTCAGGATGTCTGCGGTCTTTATTTATAGACAGATTGCTTTTCAACTTTTCTCACTCCAACATTTCAATGTGTTATTCCTGAAGATAAATGCACATTATGATTTCATAATAGAAATTGCATTTCTCCCTCGTGTCACCTCTAAGCATGTATATACATAAATATGGCACATTGCCTCCGACAGTAATTTAAAAGGCACTTTGGAGAACATATTGATCATGACCAGAGAACGGAGCTGGCATGGTCTAGATTTCGTCGAATCTGCCTCCTCCCAACCCCCGCCCACCTCTCCACCCTTGTTTGAATTCTGAAGCTTGGAAACATGATTTCCATTTATCTTTGTACATTGGCATGTTTGTTTGTAGGCCCCAGGGCTTTGGGAGGGGAGGAAAGCATACTTTTTTGACTCCGGAGTGTGTACAGGAATGAAAAATGCAGCCTTCCCACCAGGAAGCAGGACCTCTCCACTTCACTCCCAGGTGGACATACGAGCTGACGTGGAAGCGGCTCTCCACGGCTGCCTATGGCTCCTTTTAGTTCGTCTTCAAATTCTCCAAAGGCTGAATTCTTGGTCTAGACAGAGCATTTCCCTGGGATGGACCAGTATCTCTCTCTCCACTCATTTGTCTGCCTCCTGGAGACCACAGGCTCACCTCGGAGCGTTCACCCACACCTGGCCCTTTGAACCAATCCCTATCAATGGCAGAAATAGCTAGAAACTTTATCTTATAGGAAGTTTCCATGATTACTCAGAGCTGCACCCTGGCATCCCCCTCTCTCTGCGGTACCCTCTATACTCTGTCCTTTTATAGGTGGTTTATCTCTGGGCCACTTTTCAGATCGCATTGCTCTGGGCCCGGTACCTCGTGTGTCAGAGAAAACCAAATAGAAATTTATTGAACATCTGCAAGTTCCGCTAGCCCATCTCATTTAACCCCTCCATAACAATCTTGAAGGGCAGAGTGTAAGTCTCCATTTGACAGAAGGGAAACTGAGGCTCAGAAATATCGAGCTACCACCCCCCAACATCTTGAGCCACTAAGTAGGAGAGCCTCGACTCGAACCTCCAAAAACTCTGCTCCCTCCAACATTTCATGGAGCCGGTGACCCTGGGACTCAGAGACCAGTTTTGCAAGATGCTGATCAGTTCCACTCACGAAGAACCCATGGCTGTGTACGGACAGCAGCCATGGCCTGGCTGAGTGTCCTGCAGATGCCCACCTCTCATTGTGAGGGAGTCAGGCTGAAGCAAGCTTAGCTCAGTTGGCACCACACTCTCCCATCTTTCTTGCTGTCTCTCTAGCCTCTTTTCAGCCTCCTCCATCAGCCCCTCCTGAGACATCACTG
>NW_006159616.1:6090108-6106725 GCF_000334495.1 Tupaia belangeri chinensis | reverse complement strand
CCTACACTTGGGTCCTGGTCTCCTCGCTCCATCCTTTCACACTCCTCCTTGGCTCTCACTGCTCCCCTTGGCTCCATCCACTCATCCCCAGACCCTGTATCCTCCACGTCCTCAACACTTTCCCCGAACACTCTTCTCTCCATCCTTGCTCTGCATTCGTTCAGGCCACTGGCTGTTGAGGCCTGAGTCATGGCAATGGCCTCCTACTCCTCTTCCATTCCCCACTCTGTCCCCTTCCAATCCGTTTTGTATATGATGACCAGAGGGCGCTTTCTCGAGTGGAAAACTGACCGTGTCATGCTCTTGTGTAAAATCCATCATGGCGCCCACTGTGGGTGGGAGGCCTCTCCATGCACGCCCTCCTTCAGGCTCACACAGTGGCCGCTTGATACGCAGTTGCCGAGTCAATTTCTCCCTCCCCGCCTTTGTAGAGCTCCGTGCCTGTGCACTTCGCCTTCCAGAGCCTCCCAGGACCCATTCTGCTCCAGCAGCTCAGCTCTGCCTTGGAGCCAGGACCGTGGGGGCTGAGCTGGCCTTTGCCTCTGCCATTAGCTGTCTTCCCCTCTCAATTACATGGTAATCCCTGTTAAAATTACAAATTTATTTATAGTTTTTTTCCCTTTCTTTTTTTTTTCACCACCCGGCAATTTTTACGGCTCATCGGCCATAACAAATTCTACTTCATACAGCAAAGGCGTGCGTTATTATTACCTCATGGAAATAGACAGCGGCAGCTGACTCCCGGTCCCGGCCAGCGTGTTGTCTCTGCGAATCCGTAATGGTTTCAATCAATACCCCTGTGGGATTTGTTCCGCTCTTTGAGGACGGGAGCATTTGGACCTGAGAACGGTGTTTCTGCCTCCAAGTCAGTGGGCAGCCATGGCCCTGCCCAGGGCTCCTGGGTTTCGGAGGTCACCTGGGGAGAAGATTGCAGCAGGGACGTCCTGGGGGTGCCATTTTGCCTGGGCATGAGGGGACCTTGCACGGCGTTTATTGAAAGCACACAGTGATACTACTAACCACGTGATGCAGAGGCTCAGTAGGGCCCCATTTTCCAGTAAGGAAGTGTGGCTCAGCGAGCACCTAACTGCCCCAGGAGAGTGGAGAGCTTGGCGTCCCGGGGCAGGCTTCTCCAGGTCTGAGGAAGCGGGTAGGAGGCTCTGAACATACTCTGGGTGCCCTGTCCCCCTGCACTGCTCAGCCCCACTGTGGGGACCGTTTCGTCATTTGCTCATGTATTCCTGCATTCACGGGTCCCGTCATTGGTTCAGCACAGATGAACTAGAATTTCCTGGGCACCACGCTCTGTACCAGGTGCTCGAACCCTGTGATAATTCAGCCGTGGGTGAAAAGGGTAGATGTTATTTTCTCCTCCTTCAGGTGAGACTACACTCTTATTAATGATCATCACAGGAATAATGAGGGGGAAAGGAATCTAGAGAAATCAAAGAGGGAGGCAGAGGAAGAGAAGGAAGACGTAATGCCAGGTCCTCTGTGAGCGATCTCGTGTTATTCTTCTCATCTCCCAAGTGCAGGGGTCAGAGGGCATAGGAGCACAGGCCCTGAGAGCCTGCATGTGAGTCCCAGCCTCTTATCCCCAGCTGTGTGACTTCAACCAGGTTATTGACACTTGCCACACCTCATTATTTCATGGACGAAACGTGCTAACATGACACCAGCCTTTACCGTATCAGGAGGAATTAAAAATCACTCTTGAGCAAAATATTCCTTAAAAGTGTCTGTGATTACAGCAAACCGTGTGTGGTACGTGCTGCTTCTTAACCCATTTTACAGGTGAGGGTAGTGCAGCTCAGAGTGTTCAGAACTCACTCAAGAGGTGAGCCAGAGAGGGGCAGGGGCGGGATTCTGAGGCAGCTCCAAGATCTGTGTCCTCACCATCACCTCCCCAGACCCAGCCTCACTGCCATTCCATGCCTCTGTCTAACAGTTAGCTTTGCCAGGGCTGGGTTCAACCTCACCACCAAGGTTTAGCACGGAGCACCTGCCACAAGGACTTTGCGGTCATCTAGAGCAGAGGGGTGTCAACCACAGGCGTTCACTTCCAGGGCAGCGTGGGGATGCGTGAGCCCACGGCAGTGGGTGCGGGAGGAGGGCAGGCCTCTGGGGCGGGGAGTCAGTGGGGAGAGAGAGGTCACAGCATTTGACGTGTGGGAAGGGAGGCTCTGCAAACGCTCGGGCCCACCTTAACTGCTCATTATCAGTGTCTCTGGCTGCAGACTCTGGGTGCCCCTCCACACCAGTCCAGACTCTGCTCTGGGATCAGCTCCTGCAGAGAGCCCTGATGGGCTCAGACTGACCTGACGCCCTACAGCTCCCAGGAACCTGCTTCATCTCCCACCCCTCACCCCGATCGGCCTTCACTACAATCTGCACCAGCAACAGTAGCTTCCTTTGGGACCTGAAATCCCTCTTATCCACTTTCAGGTCCCCTCAAAAGCCCTGAATCATACCAGGGTCTGGGATCTTGGTGTGGTGTGAATAGAAGTGGCATTGAAATAATGGCAACGTGTGTGCTGACTCTTGGGTTATTTTCATAGCAAACAAGGAAAATAGTTTTGTGGAGGTGTGCGCTCTCAGTGGGCGCCCTAAGCAGGCCCCGCCCCCCGTGTGTCTGTCTTCCTAGGGCTGGCAACTGAAGCGCAACAAGATGTGGTCAGGGGCTTCTTTGAGTGGGAGCAGGGGCCACCTTGGCCCATCGGAATGTAGAGAAGGCACGGGGTTAGGGACTGCAAATGGCCACTATGAGGACTCTCCTACTCCATGAACTTCTCCCTGCCTCTGGCTCCAGAGCTGATCATACTTGGGAAGAAAACCCACCATCACCGAGAATGCTGGGAGACTCTGCTAGCTGGGCACCAAGTTGTAAACGAGTAGCAAGGCACACCTCTTCCAGCCTTCCTGAATGCCTGCAGAGACAGGGAACCCACGCCCTGCAGAGCAAGCCCCTCGGCGGCGAGCAGCCACACTCTCACAGATTTCCCTCGGGCCCAGGATGGCAACTCGGTAACTCCTGCCCATAGGTCCCAGTTCAGCTCCTGGAGACCTCGAGGGCGAGTCTGGCCCTCCCTGTCCACTTCAGCTGCTTGGCTATTACAGACAGGACATGAGAGAAGGACGGGCTCTGAATCCACCTGCTGCACTGTGAGCTGTGGTCCACACAGCGTGGGGAAGTGGCGTCTCCCTTCTCGCAATGGTGCAGCGGGGTCTGTCTCATTCAATGTCCTGCAGTGACTTGATTCCAGAGCTGGGGCTAGACCCCAGCTCGTCTCCTCATTGGCTACTTTGATCGCTCTCCGGGCGGAAACAAGAGCTGGCCAGGACCAGTCTGACTCCAGCTGTGCCCATCCCCATACCCCTGGGTTGCCCTGGAACCCGTAGCATCACTCGGGCTGGCCCTCCTGGAATACTGATGGCTTGGCCTCAGCCACGTCTTTGGCCTTATCTCTCTGGTCTGGCTGTAGAAGGTGGCCCTGCTCAGGAGCTGGTGCTTAGGGAGCCGAGGAAGCTCTCCCTCAAGTAAACGTTGGGGCACACTCCACAATGTGGACGGGGCTTGATGAACCCTGGGTCCCTACACCCTCAGGCCAGGCTGGAGGCTCAAGAGTCCCTGCCCCAGCCCTCACAGTAAGGCTGCGTTGAGTCCTGCAAGCAGCCTGGTGGAGCAGAAAACAAAAACAGGGACTGTGGCGACAGAGATCCCAGTTCAAATTCTCCCTTTCTTTTCTGCTGTGTGGCCTGACTCTAAAGTGTCCCCCACTGTTCTCAGTTTCCTCATCTGTATAGGAGAGAGAAAACTATCCCATCTAAAAGGCTACTGTGGGGTTTTGAACAGAGAGGTTAAGGACGGTGCCCAGTGCCGTGTCCAGCACACGATCAGCTCTTGGTGAACCTGGCCTTCCCCTCCTCACTCACCCCCTGCACATGCACCCTGATCCTCACCAAATCCCCTCAGACCTCAGCTCCTCTGGCTCCCACTTGGAAGACCATGGTTACCATGGCAACATGCGGGCAGCTGGCTCTTGGTCCCTACTCACCCAGCCCTGTCCTTCACTGCTTCTGCGCACACCCAGTTCAGCCCTGGCCGGGCAGCTGCCAAGGCAGTGGATTGTCGGGCACAGCCAGCCCTCCCTTTGGAGCTGGCCCCTCACTGCCTAGATTCTGATTCGGAAGGGTTTAGGACCCGGCGGACTGAGTGGACTTTTCTGAGCTCCTACAGGCCTGCCTGCTTGTCTGTCTTTGAGGTTCAGCCCTGCGGCCCCGCCCCAGTGCCTGCCTTGGCTCTCTCCTTAGGAGGGCCAGCTGGGGTCAGGGGCGGTATCTGGAGGGGGGCCAATCCTCTTCCTTCTGTGCCCTGGGTTTTCCAACCACTCATTGAACAAATCCTCTCTCCACTTCCCCTCTCAGTGGGGTGGGGCGTGTGGGTCTGGGTGAGAGGGATGTCGCAGCACACTGAGAAGTAGCAGGTGCTGAATCAGAGGGCTCTAGCCAGTTTAAATCCTAGCTCTGCGCTTACTGCTCACTTAGTCCAGGAGCACTCCCACCACAGAAACGCACCAGCCCCCTGCTCTAGAAGCTTGAAGTTGGTGACCAGGGTGTCAACAAGGCCGTGAAAGAGGTCCCAAGCCTTTGTCCCAGTGAAGGGGGGTTGCTGGCAGACTTTGACCTTCCTTGTGGACACACCACTGGATCTCTGCCTTCACAGTCATGGCGCTCTCCCTGCGCACGTCTGCCTCTGCCCAAATGCTCTCTATTTTTTTTTTAAGAATTACTTATTTAATTTTATTTATTATTATTATTATATCTTTTTAAAATTTGCTATAGGGCACACGTGTTCACCAGAGAGAGAGAGACAGAGAGGGAACATGGAAAAGCAAGTCACTGGGTTCGAGACTTGAACCATGGTTACCCAAGTTGGAGTCCAGTACTTTAACCACCACATCACCTCCTGGCCATTCTTTTTTCTGTTTTGTTTTTTGTTTGTTTGTTTGTTTTTTGTTTTTGCTATAGGACACATGTGCTCACCAGAGAGAGACACAGAGAGGGGGAAAGTGAGAAATCCCCCCCCCCAGAGGGGATGACCATGTCACAGTCACTTCTCCTCTAGTTTCCTCTTGGGATATTGGGCACACATGCACACATGCGCACAAGTGCACACACGCACACACAGCAGGCGTGTTTTTCAGACTGCCAGTTCTGGGACTTGAACTGTGGAATCGGCCATTTGGGACCCAGCACCTTAACCTTCATGCCACCTACTAGCCCAAATGTCCTCTTTCTATAAAGATGTCAGTTACATCGCATTAGGACTCAGCCATGTGCTGCGGCACCCAGCACTAGCCGTGTGGCCTTAGGCACGTCACGTCCATCACCTCCTGGAGCCTCAGAAAGGCTCATTGTGAAAGTGGGGGTAAAAATAGCAACCTCTCATGGGCTCATTGCAGGATTAAGTGGGGCAATGCAGTAGAAGTTGGCTAGCCTGCTAGCCAACCACAGCTGCTGTGAATTCCTGTTTGGGGAAGAACCCTTTCCCTGAGGGACCTTTGCTGCTTTTATCCATGATGGAGGGAATAAAGGGATGGGAGGAAAGTAAACTCTAAAGCCTCTTCCGGTTCATGGCTGTAATCCACCACCTAGCAAGCCAGTAGGGCTACACTTCTGCATTCACTCACTGACTCTATGGATTTATTCAACTAGTGCTACATATGTCCTAGTGCATTCATTGTTACACAGTAACAGGGCTCGAGGGATGGTGTGTCACACAGCTCTAGGAATGGTGGGGGCTGGGCATGGCTGTTTAGCAGCGTGGATGAGCTGGTCTGTAGACATGTGCCCAGCCTGGGGACACATGCACGGGGCAGCTTTGCTTCTTCTCTACTGCATGGACTTTGCAAATCCTTCAAAGCAAAGCTCCCTGGGCCCCTGCTGCCTGTCCCTGGAGGAGACCTCATGTCCTTCCCTGCTGTTGGCACTAGGTGCCAGGAACCCTCCAACTGCATGTCAGCATGCAGCCCCTACTTGTAATTTTTTTGTATTTATATCTCCTTTGCTTGTCATCAGCCTGTTTATCGGCACACAGCGATGCATCCATCGTACGTGTTAAATATATATGCGTCTCTGTGTGTATGTGTGTGCCTCCCCAGTTATATTTATGCAGTTCCTCGGAGGATTAATTTAGCCAAATAACTGAAGCTATTTAGGTAACTGACATTCACACTGGGAAGGGAATGCGGGTGTGAAGTCACGAGGTGCTGGCTTTACTCCCAGGCCTCCCGAGACTCAGTTTCCTAAAAGCTGGGGCCTGGCATGGTGGAAAGGGCAGGAGCTCAGCTAGCCCAGGGTCCTCCTCCAGGCTCTGAAATGGGGAGCTGTGAGACTTTGGTAGAAATTCAGAGCTGAGCCTCAAGTGGGTTCAGCTAACGAGAGGCCTTTTGCATCCATAGCTGATGTAAGCTCTGATTGAACAAACATAAAGCTCTTCCTTCTCTGTAGGTATTTATTCATGGGAAGCACTCCCTCTCTTTTATCCCTCTATGCAGGCACCAAGTGACTTACACAATAAGGCTGACGTTTCCTGGCTTGGCCCTGGTGGGCTTCCACTCTGCCCCTCGGTGATCTTTCTTCTTCTGGACATTTTGTTCTCGCTATGCCCAGAAGGGGTTCTGGCAGATCAGAATGGCTGATGCTGGTGGGGTCCCATCCACTCTTTGCTTGGTGCCTGACACACCCATGCATGCTGACCCCACAGCCTCTACTGGCTGGGGTCTTGGGGGACCTACTCTGGTAGCCAGAGCCCACTCAGCTTCCAGAGAGCCAGGCTGGAGGGGGGAGCAGCCCCCAGCCACAGGCTGAAGGGAGGTGGTACAGAAATGCCTAGGCACCGTCAGCCCTCAGTCGGAACACGCAGCCTGTTCCGCACTCTCACCTGTCGTCCCCCAGTGGCTGGGAGCCCGTTACCCACTGCGCTCTTAGCTGGCGTCCTTCTCTTCACTTCCCTGTCCCCCACCCTCATGCTCCTCCAGGAGTTGCTGCAAAATAAGCTCTCTGCACCAGAGTCTGTGTCTCAGTGTGTCCTGGAAAACCCACCCTCAGACCAGGTAGGGGAGTAGGAGCCTGGGCTCTGAGGTCCCTGTTACGGTGGGAATGTGCTCCCCTCTCCTGTCGAAATTTGGTTATGATGAGATTGGTAGAATGAGAACTTAGTCTGACTATGAGATGAAGAAGTGGGCCTTTAGGGGAAATGAGAATCGAGGTCATCAGGGTGGGGTCCCAGTGACTGAGTCCCGGTGGATTTCTAAGGAGGGAAAGTGAGGCAGGGCTGCCCGGACAGACACAGAAGCCCTTAACAACCTCTGCTAAGCGCATGATGCCCGATACACCCCAGCCCCTGAGATGGCCTTCACCAGACATGGCCCCTGGACCTCCAAAGTTATGGGCTGAATTAACCTCTATTCTTCAGAAATTGCCTGACTCAGTATTTCAATACTGTCTCCCTGAGACAGACTGGGTGTGGAGGGCTTATTTTAGATGGATTCAAACAGACCTTCTCCCCACACACATACACCGGTCTTTGAATCTTATTTTAAGAAGCAGAAAGAAATTATTTAACCTTTCTGAGCCTCAGTTTCCTTGTCTATAATGCAGGGAAGTAATTATGGTGCCTACCCCACGGAGCCTGACCCACTGAACTAACCTCCTGTCTCTCTTTGGCCCTTTGCCTGGCTTTGGTTTGTTTCAAAACATCCTCTTCGCCCTGGAGAGTCTATCATGTATCGATTTGCACATAGACTGTCCTGGTCTCACCTAGATCAGCTCCGCAGAGGCGTCTCTCGCTCTGTGCACGGCTGTATCTCAGCACCGCGGACAGCGCCGAGTCCTTCCCTCCCAGCTAGGGGCTTCCATCCTGCTCTGTTCTCTGGATCCCCCTCAAGGGCACTTTGCTGCTCCCAACTCCATTCTTGTTCTCTTCATCTTAGTTCCTGTTCTACCCAACTATTCATCCTCTCCTGTTCAGTGAGCTTCCCAAGTCAACCCAGGCCCTTACTCAACCCTGCTTCTTCTGGGATTCCGCACGGAGCTTGTGCGGGTGCACCCAGGCCACCTGTGCTCACTCCCCTCCGTGGCCAGCAGCAGCAGCAGGGGAGCCAGCTGAGGACTTTCTGGATCTTTCATCGCTCTGTTTGCAGGCCTCTCTCACCTGCCCCGCCCCTGCACCCTGAGTAACTGGCCCGTGGTGTGGCCAGGCCCACTCGGCTGAGCACTCGCGTCCAGCAGCCCAGTGCTGACTCTTGGCATCTTAGACCAGCCACATGGCCATGCTGTTTTCACCCCCCTCAAAATGACAGGAACAATCCTGGAAATGGTCGGGAAGAAGTCAAAGCTTCGTAAATAAAATTAGAAACAAAACACTAGGTGGTCAGAAGACCAGGGCTGAGCAACCTGCTCTGTGACCTCAGGGAAACCCTTCTCCCCTCTGACCTCGGTTTCCCATCTGTACTCTGACAGCTTGGGCAGGATGATCTCAGGGTCCCTTCAGCAGAGCAGAGGGGCCTCTCTGTGGGCCTCCAGAAGAGGCCAAGTGTGTCCATTCACACGGCCCCCTTTATTTCCACCTTGCAAGGTGGTTCTCAATTTTCCCATCTTGCAGCATCGAGTTCTGGGGGCGATGAAGGTGGAGGACCCTGAAATCCTGGTGCTCTCTGTCCTATAGCCTGGCTGCTGGAAAAGGCTGCCCTCCTCGGGAACAGACGGCATGGCACTGAGCCCGAAGGCGCGCCAGAGCCTCGGGAAGGAGCCCTCCCCTCCTGCCTGGCACTGTGCTGTGGGTAAGAGCCTTTCTTTGCTCACCTCTCTGAGCCTCAGCATTCATATCTGCAAACAGGTGTGAAGACTAAATCCTGGAGTAAATACTACGCCATCCTGTGCGTGTGAGACTGTGCCGAGTTAATATGAGTACCTGGCTCAGAGTCGATCTCAATAAATGCCAGATATACTTAGTATTTAAGTTTAATTTTTATCGTCTCCCTCACTCCCAGCGTCATCATCAGTCTAGGGTGGGACCTCAAGGTTCGAGCTCCCCTGTGATCTTCACTGGGTCCTCCAGCTGGCTACCAGACTGTCCCTCAGAAGTGACACCTCCCTCAGCACCCACCCACCCACCGTCACTTTCCACAGAGAGCCTGCCCTGTCCCTGCTCAGGGGAGTCCACTAATGAGGTGCAGGGCTTGGCAGCACGCTCCCATACTTGGTCATGGCCAGATGGATCTGGGATTGAGTCCTAAGCCAAGGCGTTCACCCAGAGGATGAGGGGAGGCCTGCAGGGTGGCTTGTTCTAACCCAGGAAGCCTAACCAGCTCACATGGAGCGTGCCCTGTGCACCAGGCCCTGCCCCGAGCCTCATGTGGTCTTGCAGCTCTCCTCAGAAGACTTGCCAATGCCGACACAGACACAGGGAGGTACAGCAGCTTGCTTGGCACCAGGAGCTGAATGGGCTCTGTAGACTCCAGAGCAGGCACTTGGTATGCCATCCTCTCCTCTCCTTCCAGGTGGTGACCATCAGAGCTCCCAAATCCTCCTTCTTGAGCCACGAAACTCTGCCCCTGCCCTCCACAAGTGTGTGTGTGTGTGTGTGTGTGTGTGTGTGTGTGTCTGGGGGGGGTGGAGACAGAATTAGAGAATGGAGAGAAGCAGGTATGGTCATAACATACGTGGAGGGAAGCTGGAAGCTGAAACCAGAAGGTGACAGGAGCCAGAAGGTGACAGGAGACAGGAAGTGGCAGAAGCCTCGACGGCAGGGCCCAAGAGCTGAGAAGGCAGAGAGGTAGAGCTTGCACTTGGAGGACAGTGCTCCTGTGACATTCCTCCCACTCACGGGCACCCAGCATGTGCCAGGAGCCCACTGCAGAGCCAAGCTTGCATTCTCCCTGAGGCCTGGACCAGCATACGCCTGGCCCACCCCTGAGGAATACCAAATGTGTCTCCATCTCTTGCAGCTGGTCTAGCCAACCCACCATGGCTATACCCACACCAAGGCATGATGCACCGTTCCACAACATCCTCCCGGTCACTGCTACCTCTGTCCCCACCCTGGCCACATTATTCATAGGTGCCTTCTCCACGCCACTCACCCCATGCTCACTACCTACATCAGCGCCATCACTCACTCATTCTTCTATCTGGCAAGTACTTAGTGAGCCCCTGTCAGGTGGCAGGTGACCTCCTAGCCACTAGGGGCACAAGGATGAACAGACCAAGCCTCAGCTCCCTGGATCGTCCATTCCGCTCCCCCTCCCTGCCTGACCTTGCCTGCCAGCGCCATCCCTGCCCCCAGCTCAGCACAGGCAGTGCAGCATCAGCAACCCTTATTCACTGAGCACCTGCTATGTGGGAGCCGAGGCCATAGGACATGGACCGCTCTGTGGTCCGTGTCCGGCTTCCGACTTTATCATCAGCACAGAGGAAAAGCCCTCCTTGCAGAGACACACTTCCTGTTTTCCCCCAGATGGCACCCCCAAGCCTGCCGGGTACAGCACTGTCTGACCTACTTGGAACTCTTCTTTCAGTGCAAGAAGGAGCTGATGCTTCATCCCAGAGGCAGCTGCGCTTCCTCAGAGCAGGGAAGGAAATAAGACAAAGAGTGTGGCCCTCTAGATTTAAAACAAAGGGAGAGGAAAGAAAAGATATTTTAATGCCCACAAGGTGTCGAGGAGGGGCTGAGCAGGACACAGGGCCAGCTCCAGGCTCTTGTTGCCCCTGCCCAGAACTCGGGGAAGACCCTCTTAAAGAATGGCTGAAAGGGCAATAACGAGGTGCAGAGGTGGGGACAGATGAGCTTTATTCTCCGGCTGCAAATGAGCCCTCCATTCCCCACCTCTCCTGCCTGGCACCCCGGCTTCCTTCTACCCTGGCACTCCGATTACAGAGGTTCCATCAGCCCCCGGGGCTGGGATTTATTTAAATGGCGAGTGAGCTGGGTGGCTAAAGTGCACATTAAGCAATGTTTATTACAATCAATAAATCATGGTCCTGTATCTGATCCAGAGACGGAAATAGCTCGCGAGGCCAGGCAGCAGGAGAGCCAGGTGACCGCAGCTCCTGAGATAAGACAAACTCAGTCCAGGTCGACCTCTCCACGTTGGCTGCCAGGGGCTGGCGCATCCCAGAGCCCTGGTCTCCCTCTCCTGCCATTTTCTCCTCTTCTTCTCCTTGGAGGAAGTACAGGGATGGCAGGCCATCTGCCCCGCCTCTATGCAAGAAAAACGTGGCCCAGGGGCAGAGGTGCAGCTGGGAGAGCTCACCTCCATGGGAAAGTCACCTGGTCTCCTTCGGTGACTTCTTTCCTCATGGGTGGAAGGGTGGCCCCACCCTCGTGAGTCTGAAAGGCAGGGAAGATTGCAGATGAGGGGATGGCTTGATACGCCCAAGTCTCACTGCCTACACCATGAACGAGAGGAGCGCTACAGAGAGCTCTATGGTATGGTTTTAAGAGCATGATTTTGTTGCCACAGAGAGCTGAGTTCAAATCTCAGGTCGACCATGTTCTAGAACTAAGTACCCGTCCTCTTTGAGTACCCATTTCCTAGTGGGTACAGAGGGAACAGTGTCACTTGCCTCACAGAGTGATTTGGAAGGAGTTTGACAAGCCAATATGTGTGGGAGTATGAGCCCTCCTGGCACCTCTGCCCCGGAAGCTGGTACCTGGCTGATGCTCAGCCCGTAGCGCCTGTGGTGAGGGGCCTAGTAATGACCCCCAAAGAGATTCTGGTCCTAACTCCAGGATGTGTGCATGCAACTTTCATGGTAAGAGGCACTTGGCAGATACGATTATCCTGGATTACCTCGGGGTCTCTATGTAGTCATGGGCATCGCCACAGGACGGACACGGGGGACGACAGAGTGGGAAGAAGGCCCTGCGGTGGGAGAAGCAGAGGGGACGGTTATTGAGAAAAGACGCTGCGCCCACAGCTTTGAAGGGGGAGGAAGAGACCGTGAGCCAAGACATGTGGGTGGCCTCTAGAAACTGGAGAAAGTGAGGACACAGGTTACCCCTGGAGTCCCCAGAAGTACCCAGCCCTGCAGACACCTTGACTTTAGCCCCTTGAAGCTTGTTTCTCCAGACCCGTTAGAGAAGAAATTTGTGTCATTATATGTCATGGAGCTTGTGACAGTTTGTAACAGAACAGACAAGAAAAGTAACCTACCTGTAAAGACCGTGATGTGGATGGTGTTGGTACCAATTCTGGGAGGTCTCCCAAAGTCCCTTGGGTAGCACAGGTGACCTCCATCAACCACGTAGAAGGTGAAAACTTGGCAAGAGAACATTCCATTTGTACCTACCGTGTAACCAGACTGGACCAGATGGGAAGTCAGGGTACCATGCAGGTTTCTGACATCCACGTGGGCAGCAGCCCAACCCTTGGTGGTCCCAGCTTGGGGGCCAACATGTGTTTCATGAGAGTCATGAAGTGGGGTTAATTCACGGAGTTGAGTCTGTCAATCAGCACCTTCGCACTGGCTTGGGTGGCAGTGGTTGGAGCAGAGAAGGAATGGTGAGGCACGAGTTCTGGAGGCTCCCAATGCTTTGCAGCAACTCTGAGCAAGGTCTTGGCAGTGCCAACTGTCAATGTGGAGAACTAGACTGCAATTTGAGGAGAGACAGGCAGGAGATTGCCCACCTGAGCAGCAGGTTAGAACAAGCCTCCCTGATGCAGAGACGCCTGCCCTGGCTGGGGCTTCTTACAATGTCCCTGGCTGGGTTAGAATAGGTCCGACTTTTTGAAGTCAGGGACAGCCTACCACAGTGTCCAGGAGCTCCAGCATCCCAGGGAGAAAGACTGAGGGACCGCGAGAGTGGGCATTTCTTTGTTTCAAGTCGTGTCCTCCTTAGACTCATGTGTGGACTCCAACTCAGGATCTATGTTGATGCGAAGGGGTTCCAGCCCCAAATCAGATGGATGAGTCATGCTCAGCAGAGTGACAGGCTGGTGACAGTCCCCTTTCCTTGTCTTTTCTTCAGTGGGGCTGCCAGCTTCCTGGAGGCACCTCGTCTGTCTCATGTCCCTGTGAGCAGGATGGTGGGTCACCGTGGAGGAGGTGCAGGGGAGGTGTTGGAGGGGAGAGTGATGAAGTGTTTCCGGCAAGGACAAGTCCAGGGTCTCTGTTGCTGATTCCCAAACGCTGGTGCCGGGATTAGCTCCAGCCGCACCGCCTAGGGAGCATGTCCAAAGAGCAGACTCCAGAGACCCACCCCAGCGGTTCCACCTAGTGGCCTGGCACGGGGCTTGGCACTTGCATATTTAGGAGGAAGGTTTGGGAACCACCAGTCTGCAGGTTGGTTTTGGACAGACTATGTCCTTCAGGGGCTCAGCTGGCTGGGGCAGAGAGCAGACAGGAGCAAGAACAAGGACAAAGAGGAAGAGCAGATGTGAAAGGCAGAGAGAGGGAAGGAAAAGACCATGGAGCCACGGTCTCTCCTGGTACCAGGCTGCTTCCTTCCTCCCCAAGCCCTCCAAGGACAATAGTGTTACTTCTGTCATTCAGTTGGTAATGAAGCCCAAGGAGGTTACATAATGTGTCCGAGGTCACACAGACAGTAGGGCGGGAGTCGACACTGCAGACTGTCCACACTGTGGTCATTGTGCTCACAGGGCAGCCTCTTGAGGGCTTGCGTCCACCGAGTTTAACGCTGGGAAGAAATGGAAATGGCTGTGCTCTTGGGCCTCTGGGAGTAGGGAAAACTGAGAATGGAGGCTCCTGTGTGGCTCTCGGCCCTTACCCAAACCTCAGACTTCAGTGACGTAACCAGGAAGGTATGAAGTCTTACTGTCCAAAACAACCCCTGGGGAGTGTGCCATAGCCAACCCTGCACCTGGCCTCCAAGGCCAGCCTGTAGCACACCCCCCGCCCCCTCCTAAGTGCTCCTGACCAGCACCTGCTCCAGGCCTGCCTCCTCTGGTTCGGGTTGCAGCTGCGTCTCAGTTACAGCTCCAGCCCTCTGCACTTAGCATTGGGAGTGGCTGCCTCTGGCCCCTTCCTCAAGGACTTGCTTCTAACCCACCAAATTGGCTTGTTCCGCATCTACACACGCCCCCACCCAGCAAGCCTCCTGCCCCCCAGTATAGGACAGAATTGCAGATAGACCTCCAGAGAGCTGCATTTCCTGCCAGACGTGGGAGCTCAGAAAGGGAAGAAACTTGTCTCCTTCTATTAGTTCTTCTTTGCTCATGTTGGGAGGGGCAATCCAAGTCCTCTCCAGCCTGGCATCCCAGTGGCAGACAGGGACAGAGCCAACCCTAGAGGTGTGATTATAACCTCACCAGGAGGAGAAGAGGAAGAAAGGAAACCCTGGCTCACTTCTTTCTTCCCTCCACCCCCTGGCAGACTGCTCAGCACAGCAGCCAGGAACGTGACTGTGATGCTCAGATCTACAGATTTCTCTATTGCGGGGTTTCTCTTTGACATTTTGGTCCAGATGAGCCTCCATTGTGAGGGGCTGCTCTGTGCATTGTGGGGTGTTTAGCTGCATCCTGTCTTCTCCCCATAGATTCCATCACAAGACAGGCTCTGGAGGACTCTCAGACTATCAGCCCCACCCCTAGTTGTGACAACTGACAATATTGCAGTATCTCCGAATGTTCTCGAGGGGCAAAGCTGCCTCCTATCGAGAACCACTGTCGAGTTGCTTCCAGGCCTTCAGTGGCTTCTCTGGTAGTTGCACTATACTCTATCTCATCACCCACACCCTTAGCCATGGGATTGTGTAGTCCCTTCTGTTAGAATCAGAGAATATTTCTTCATCCCAGTGAGCTGGACTTAGTGTCCAACCTGCTCATCCCATCCAATGGGATGACAGTGGAAGTGACAGTGGGTCCATTTCAAGGTTAGGGCTTAAGAGAGACTTCCCTGACATTGCCTCAAAAAGTTATCATTTTCTGCCATTGCCCCAAGAAGTACATGCTTAGAGCAGCCCACTCGCTCCTGGGAGAGGATGCAAGTGTGTGTGTGGCAAACCTAGACCCCAGGTTTGGGGAGCCATGCCCAGCCGAGTCCAAGCTAGACTAGGCTACCCCAAGCCAAGCAGCAGATGCATAAGGACAAATGATTGCTACTTTACGTCACCAGGTGGTTTGTTATATGGCATTGTGTGACAATAGCTGACTAATACAGATTCTTGCTGAAGCCAGGAGACGCTCTAAACGTGTTCTCCAATCTATGAGGCACTGCATGACCTGATCGCTGCCTCACTCTTTCAAAGTGGGGTGCAGGGGGAGCTGGCAGGGGAAGAGCAAAGGAAAAGACCTATGCCGGAACTACGTTGAGGTGTTCAAGGGAGAGAAATATGCTCACTGTTAGAGGGAGGTGGGGAGGGCAGTCTTTGGATGCAGGCTCCGCGTTCTGGAGAACCCAGGCTAAGAGGGGTATAAGGAGAATTAAAATCTAGGGCACTGTAATTCTAGAGTCTGCCCTTCACTTCCACACCATAGATAATAACAATCAGTGGTCGTAGTACTGATGCTATGCTCTCTCCACAAGCCAGATGTGAAGCTAAGTACTCAACACACAGCCAGGTTCGATCTCCCATGCTGAGGGGTTCTATTATTGTACCCATCTACGGATAAGGAAATCGAGTCGTAACTTCCCTGGATTCACACAAGTACTTGTAACTTCAAGGGGATTTAACCCAGGCGCATCTGAACCCAGGACTCGGGCTCTCAGGCCGCCACTCTATGTTTCCTTGACTAATTCCACATTTTCCGACATTCTCTTGAGCAGAATTTCCTCCAGGGAGCAGTGCATGACACCTTTGGGAGACCAACGTCCCTGTGGTACCATCAAAGCCTTCAGCTACTTTCAAAGACCAGCTTGTTTTCCAGAATCACAGTGGCCATGTCCCTTCCCTGCAGGGAGGGTGGCTTGTTGGTTTATTGAGGGGCAGGCCTCCATTACGGTACACAGCCTCTGTTATGGACAGACTCTGGAGGACTCTCAGACTCTGGAGTTAGTCATGGTTGAAAGGCAGGTCTGACTCCAGGAGAGGGGACACAGACTAGGTCAAATAAAAAGTTGGTTTTGCCAAAGACTGGCCAGGCTGAGGAGTCTCAAGGGGACCTTGGGACCTAGGAGAGCTTTAAAGAATACAGAGATGGGTTCCACGCTAAACCTCTGACTTAGAGGTCAGGGTTTTACTTCCTTCGAAGTTTTCTTCATCCCCTAGTGATTCCGATTTGCACCCTTGGTTAAGAATTTCTGCCCAGGGAACCAAACCAGCGGTTAGCGTAATGGTTATGTCACTGGACTCCCACGTAGTCGACCGCGGTTCGCATCCCAGACCCAGTGGCTTAAAACTCACGCCAGGCGCGTGTGTGTGTGTGCCCAAGATCCCAAGAGGAGAACAGAGGAGAAGGGATTACGGCGTGACCATCCCCCTGGGGCAGTGATTTCTCGCTTTCTGTCTCTCTGTCTCTCTCTGTCTGGCGAGCGCACGCACCCTATAGCGAAAACCTCTCCAAAAAAAAAAGAAAAAGAATTTCTGCCCAGGCTTCACCTAGAGTTAGAGCGGTGACTCAGCACTCCGCGATGCAGGGGTGGTAGGCCAGTGAC
>NW_006159616.1:6085660-6089878 GCF_000334495.1 Tupaia belangeri chinensis | reverse complement strand
TCTCTGTCTGGCGAGTGCACGCACCCTATAGCGAAAACCTCTCCAAAAAAAAAAGAAAAAGAATTTCTGCCCAGGCTTCACCTAGAGTTAGAGCGGTGACTCAGCACTCCGCGATGCAGGGGTGGTAGGCCAGTGACGCCAGCTAGCCAAGGCTGGGGGTGGACCGCCGTGTGAATACCCTGTTAGAGACATTATCTTTCTCTCAAAATAAGTAAATAAACTAAACAACAAAAGTAACCAAAAATAATTTCTACTCCAAAAGCTGTGTTTTCTGCCTTTACCACCTTCTTCCTTACAGCATTTATGGCCAGTGGTTTTGGTAATACCTCTTCCTCCACAATGTCTTCCTGGATTCATTGAAAGCAGATGTCTTTTCTAGGTTACTGTCTTCATCCTTGAACATTTGACTTTTCTAAGGTGCCTGGAAACCAACCAAAACTCAACTTGGATCCTTTGGCTCTTTCACTTCCTCTGTGTCCGTACCTGGCACCCCATCACTGCACAGGCCAGGAGAGGAAAGCACCACCGATGAAGGGCTCAGGTCTGGGCTTTGCAGCTTGCTCCCACCATTCACCATCTTTGCAGCCATTTGCACGACCCTTACTCCCTCCAAGCCTCGATCTCCTAACCTCCAAGATGGGCCAACAACACCCCCGCCTCCTAGGGCTGGGGTTCAGATTCAGTGGGATGACCATATCCAGTGTCAGAGCAGAGCAGCGGGGGCACACAGTGTGGGGCGTGCAGTGGGGGCACACAGTGGGGGGCACGCAGCGGTGGTGGGCGGCAGGGGACACAGCGGGGATGGGGGCAGTGGGGGTGCACAGTGGGGGACACACAACAGGGGCACGCAGCCTGTGCTCGGCCAGGCCAGCATTCCCAGTTATCATCTTGACATCTCCCTCCCTCCCTGCTGGGAGCCAGCCCACACCACGCCTCGTCATGCTGTCTCCTGAGTCCCAGGTCCAGCCTCTAGTCTCCATCTCCATGGCTGCCCTGGATGCAGGCCACTGTCATCTCTACCAGGACAATCACACCTGCCCCCACGCTGGCCTCTCTGCTTCTCTCCTATCCTCCTCTAATCTATCACCCATCCACGTAGCAGCAGCCAGGGTGATCTTTTTAAAACACAAATGGGATCATGGAATCATGCCCCTCTGTTACATAAAACCTTCAGTGGCTCCCGGTTACCCTCAGGATAAGGTCTAAATTCCTTGGGGTGGCTTTAAATATAATCTGGACCTTGCCTTCCCAGCCTCCAGACTTACAACAGTCTCTCCTTTGAGTTCTCCATATCTCTGTGTCTCTCTGTCTCTGTCTCACCGTCTCTCTTCCAGCTTGACCCCATGCAGATCCTCCTGCCCGATCCACTCCTTTCCACCCACCTCTCATCTTCCTCTGGCTCCCTCCTGCTCCTCCTCAAAGCCCCAGCCAAGACGTTGCTGGCTCACGGGGAGTCAATCCCTAGGCCAGGGCTCTGGCTCTGTGCCTCGCAGCCCGCCCATGCCTCGCCTCTGCCTGCACCTGCAATGCGCTGCGGGCTCGCGAGGCTCTCGGGTCCATTCTGAAAATGTGCCGTGCGGCATAAAGTACACAGTAGGTGCTGTCACTATCGTCATCTGCCCAAGTCCCACCATCGCCTCACATTTGCTGGCCCTTAGAAGCAGGGTACCAATCGTGTAGATTGCATTCATGCCCTGATGCCACCTGCCCTGCATCTAATCCTTTGCCACCTGGACCTGTGACCTCGTAGTTCATCCTTCTCCCCAGGCTGAGTCTATGTCCCGCCCCTTGAATCTGCACTGGCCATAACCATAGACGGTGGCAGAAGTAGCAGGTGCCAGTCCTGAGTCTAGGCCTTGAGGGGCCTGGGCGTTTCTGCTCTCTGTCTTCTTTGCCTTCACCATGGGAGCATGCCGGACCGGCCTGCAGGGGGTAAAACGCGTGCAGAGCTGAGTTGCCCAGTCATCCCTGCTGAGTCCATCTGGGAGCAGCTGCCTGCCAACCACCCCAACACACGGTCAAGCCCCGCCCAGGTCAGCAGAATCGCCAGCTGACCTGCAGATGACCATGTCACGTGAGCAAGCCCTAGCCAAGTGAGCTGAGCCCAACAGGCTCCTGAGCGGAATAGACGTTGCCAGTGTATAGTGGCGAGTGTCTATTACGTACTGTCACTATAGAGCTGCCTGGGGGCGGGGGGACAAGAAGAGGGGGAAATGTGCCAAGACCCTTTGTCTTCTCAGAGTGATCGCAGCCCCTGGAAACCCCTTCTCTGCCACCTGTACTCTGCTAAACCCAGAGACCAGCAGCGGCCTGGCAGCACGGCCGTGTCCTGTCTCTCTGCCCTTCCTCCCAGACTCTGTCTGAGACTGAACAGCGGTTCTGAGACTTCCAAGGCGAACCCCCTGCAGGAGTAGGGGCCTTCTCCCCAGATCTCAGGGCCGACCTGCACACCCCTAGCTGAAGCCCACTTGCCCGGGGGCAAAACTCTCCTGACTTCCTAGAGGAGGCCCCTCCGGGATTCTGTGACTTTGTCCCTCAGGTTTGTAAGGCAAACCCTGCTGTTTCCTGTAGAGCAAACAGTGACCTGGCACTGCGCTGACAGTCCAGGAGGAAACGGAAGAGAAGGCTGTTTAGGAATCACTTCCCTTAGCATCCTTCTTTCTCTCCTGCCTTGCAAGAGAGGGAGTGAACAAGCCTGTTTCACACGGGCTGATATTCCGCACCTGTCGGAACCTGGTCTGGAAAGCTCTGCCCATCCCAGCGGGGAGGAAGGAGCTGCTGCCACCTTGAGACCACCGACCTCACTTCATGTGGTTGACAGTGAGTCAGCCCAACCCTCGACATCCCAAACAGGAGATAACCTTCCGGCCAATGAGGGCCCAAAGCACATTCAAACTCCAGGGAGAAGTGTCTTTCAAATGTTCTGAAAGTTTTAAAATCTCTTGGACAACTGTTCTGCTCTGAGGAAATGGAGGAGCTGTCTGCTCTGTGGGAGTCCAGAGGAAAATAATTTCCCTCAGCAGGACTGGAGCTTCTGGCTGCTTCCCTCCGGGGAAGGAGGTAGGTTTCATCAGTCTCAGACGAGCTATGAAGCAGGCCTTCAGAAAAGGGTGTACTCTGTAGGATCCAGCAAGCCCTCTTCCGGATATATATCCACAAGCTCTCGGAGAGGTATTTGCACACCGTGTCTGCAGCAGCTCCACTCACAGAAGCTAGGAGGTGGGAGCAGCCCAAGTGTCCATGAACAAATGAGCTTTTAAATACGATGTGTTCATACAATGGAACATATCCTTAAAACACATCCTTAAAAAGCAAGGACATTTTTGGGGGGGTTGAGCAGCAGGTGGCATGGTAACGGCACTAGACACCTTCATGGGTGACTGAGGTTCAAGTCCAGACCCAACATCTTAGAGATCATGCCAGGCGCATGTGCGAGCATGCCCAAAGTCCCTGAGGTGGGGGCAGGTCACAGCACTGGGACCCTGTCGGCAGTTCTCTGGCTCCCTTGCTCATGGAAGAAATAAACTTTTTTTAAAAAACAAAGAATATAAGTAACACACACAGAATTCCTGAGCATTATAGAAAAGCACAATTAAGATCTACTCCAAAAAACTGTGTACACGAAGGCTCTTTCTTACACCACTCAGCATCTTGCTTTTTCACTTAATATACCTCAGCGATTTCTTCTGTAAGTCAGCACAGCCAAACACTTCATTCTTTTTAACAGTTCTGTGATCCTTGTAAGAGTCTCCATTTTCCTTTTCTTTTTCTCTTTTTTTTTCTTTTAGATTTTTGCCATAGAGCCCGTGCGCTCGCCGAAGAGAGACAGAGAGAGGGGGAGGGAGAAATCACCCCCCAGGAGGATGACCATGTGCAATTCCTTCTCCTCCATTCTCCTTTTGGAACCTTCAACATGTATGCACACATGCCAAGTTTGATTTTCAAGCTGTTGGGTCCTGGACTCAAACTGTGGTCGACCATGTGGGAGTCCAGCGCCTTAACATCATGGTCCCAAGAGTCTTCTTATTTATTTATTTTTTTTGGAGAGGTTTTCACTATAGGGCGCATGTGCTCGTCAGACAGACAGACAGAGACATAGAGACAGAAAGCGAGAAATCATCCCCTGGGGGGATGGTCATACCGCAATCCCTTCTCCTCCATTCTCTTCTTGGGATCTTGGGCACGCACGCACACGTGCCCGGCATGAGTTTTAAGCCA
>NW_006159616.1:6085242-6085621 GCF_000334495.1 Tupaia belangeri chinensis | reverse complement strand
CCATTATGCCAACTCCTGGTTCCCGAGTCTCCATTTTTTTTTTTATTATCATCATCATAATCTTCTTTATATTACATTGGATTACATATAACTTTACAGTGTATTACATTGTTTTTTCAAAAGGGAATGCCATGCATGTCAGTCAGTACAGCGACATTAATCTCCCCACTTCAACATTCAATATCTTTTCTATGTTTTCCCCAATCATTATTTTTATTATTCTAATTATTTTTTAAAACACTCAATCGCTATTTCTCACTTTGCTTGTAAAAATATTTTGACCATCATAAAATACTTCTCAGACCAATCCAGTTGAGAATACTATACATGTCATCATCAACAGTTAATAAGCCATATCTGTTTCTCACTAATGTCCTGC
>NW_006159616.1:6070536-6080102 GCF_000334495.1 Tupaia belangeri chinensis | reverse complement strand
TCCTGTATCACATTCTTCAAACCTAGAAGTTCCATCTGGTTCTTGTTTAGGGTATCCATTTCTTCTTTCAAGTCATTAAACGTTGCGCGCCGCGCGCAACTCAAATCACCAAAATTCAAACAGTCCAAAGGCTAGTGGAAAGGGATCAGACAATGAATGACAGCACCAGGTTGGTCGGGCCTGCAGCCTCAGTCCGCCTGGTGTCCGGAACTGCTGGCCGGCTCGATCCAGGTTTCCCCGAGTCTCCATTTTTGAGCCCTTATTCTAGGCTAGGTATTTTTCTAAGTCATTAACACATGATGATGCAATCTTTTCAACAACTTTCTGAAGTGGATTCTGTTATTATCCCATTTTTAAATCTTATTTACATTTAATTGTCATATGCTTGTAAGTAATAAAATTTAAAAATGATTTTTCAAAGCATGCATGCAGAGGGTGGTAATCAAATCAAGGCTATCACTATATATACTTCATTTTATACGGGGAGAAACCTGCCCCCCCAGAGCTCAGTTTCCTTGTGCAGACTCACGTGGCTGGTAAGAGGTGGAGCAAGGATTCAGTTTGCCACTCTAAACTAGGTGGCACTTTACCACACAAATACCTATGCTTAAGTTTTTAAGTTTACTGTTTTGGGGGAGAGATTTTGGCTATAAGGATTTTGAGCATGCACACACATGCCACTGGCGTGGTTTTCAAGCCGCCAAGTCAGGGACTTGAACTGTGGTCATCCAGTACCTTTACCACCATGCCACCTGCTGATCCCAACTATACTTCATTTAACCAATGCTCTATTTGTGGCTCTCTTAGTCCACTATTGCATTGCTAACAGAAATACCTGAGACGGGGGTATTTATAAAGAAATGGAGGTTTGTTGACTCACGATTCAGGCCGTGTGGAAGGCCCAAAGGCATGACAGAATGGTGCAAGGTGGAACTTGGAGCACAGCAAAGCAGGGCCTATGTCCATGTGGCCGCTGCCTGTCTCATTTCCTCCTATAAACCCCACAGGACTCAAACACGGGGCCTGCCATAGCCACCCAACCACCATCTCTTCCCCAAAGCCCCACCTATCAACACCGTAATTAGGCTAAGTTTTCATCTTTGTAATTCCATTACAGTGAGTTAATACAGGTGGGGGGCATATAAAATATAGCAGCGACCATCCAGGTCGTTTTCACTGTCTTGCTATGATAAATAATGCTGCGTTAATATCCGTGTGCGTGCAAGTCTGTGTATTTTGTATGTAAGTACATGAATTAGTCTGTGGGGTAAATTCCCAGCCGTGGAATAGATGGATTAAAGGGTTTATGCATTTCAAAATTCCATATTATGGCCAAATAGCCCTCCAAAGGAGTAGCATCGATTTGCACTCTCACCATTAGTGGATGCGAGAACCAGCAAGAGTCTCTTTTGAAGTACACACCCGGGAATATTAGAGGAACACCAAAGAGGGCTCACAGCGCTGCGTTAAAAGGCGGACTTCTCGGGGGTCTGTAATCTAGCGGCCACAGCGAACCAGCTCCTTAGGAGGACTGGGGCAGGTCTGGAGTTAGCAGGGGCATTACCCCCAGGCCACTACCCTGTATCGACCACAGTGATATGATGACTGCCGGTTACCGAATGCTGACTTGCCAGGCTCCATGCTCAGCGGGTGACAGGCAGTTGCCAGTTTTGCCAGCTGAAGACAGCAGCCCCCCCCCCAGGTAACCCAGCTGGGGAACTTCATGGTGAGACCATCCAAGGTTGCAATCAGGCAGGATGGGAGGACACCTGCATCTGAGTCCCAGTTCTCCCTTAACTTGCTCTGAAACCTTGGTCAAGTACCTTCCCCTGGGCCTCAGAATGGCCCTCTATAAAGTGAGAGGATGATACCAGGCGCTGAGTAACCTCTTGACAGCCCCACTGTTCTGCTCCATGTTCTCCACATAAGGAGGGGATTTTGCAAAGATCTTTTTTTAGCCTCAGGTTTTTGTATGAAGTACAGTGAAATACTGAAATACGTGAGCCCTGAGGCCGGGCTGCGGGGGTTCAAAGCCCAGCTCAGGGTCGTATTAGTTGTGTAACCACAAGCAAATCACCTGATCTCTCTGACACTTGGATCCTTCATCTGAAGGTGGAACTAAAAATAGTCATGTGTGAAGGCTATTCTGAGCATTAAAAGGGATGCTGCAAGCACTTAGCAAATATGAGGGGACTTCACAAATCTTGTAGAAAAAGAGAATTAAAGAAGAAGTTTATTTTTTGCCAGCAGGTGGCGTGGAGATTAAGGCAGCTGGATCCCACAAAACTGCACAGTTTGAATCCCAGACCAGAAAGCTTGAAAAACACATCAGGCACGTGTGTGTGTGTTCCCAAAACCTTGAGAGGAAAATGGAGGTGAAGGGATGGTGGCCATCTCCCCTGGGGGATGATTTCTTGCTCTCTCTCTCCCCAGCAAGTACACGTACCTTATAGCAAAAAGCAAAAAAAATATGAGTTTATTTTGTTGCAACAAAAAATTGAAACCATGCATCATTTCTTCATAACATGCATCACCCACGACTCCTTTTACCAGCTATGACCAAGGCTGCTACTCCCGTCGTATTCCATCTGTGGGCACCTGCAGCGGGGAGGAAGTGGGGAGGGCTAGTTTCTTGGACTCCAGCTGCCGGGTTAGTCTTAGACAGGAAACCCTCAGGGTGACCTCGTGCCTTGAATTCCATCTGCAAATGAAGATCTGTGTTGCATGTCTCAGGGGACTTGGAGAGGGATGACATGCTTGTGGCTTTAACTAATGCTTGTTAAAGGTTTGGAGGCCACTGGGAGAGGATGCCCCAGAAGCACAAGACAGGCGCCCCTTTCCCTGCCGCAGTGTCTGAGGTCTCCAGCCAGCCCTGGGAGGCAGTGCTGGTGGAGTGGTGGAAAGGACGCTGGGAGGGGGGCCTTGCTCTGCTCTGGTGGGGAAAGCAGGGTTTGGGGAAGCATTGGACTGGGGATCAAGGCTTCCTCTAACACCTCATGAGTAGAGTCCTTGGGCAATCGGCTGGTCTCTCTGAGCCTCAGCTTCTCCACGTCTGGAATAGGGACGTAGTTTTTGAGGATCACATTCAAGTGCTGGTCTCATCCAACCATGCTCAATCATTCCGGGACACGAACCGCGGTTGACTACATGGGAGTCCAGCGACATAGCCATTACGCTAACTGCTGGTTCCCTAGGGACGTAGTTTTTGAGGATCACATTCAAGTGCTGGTCTCATCCAACCATGCTCAATCATTCTTGGCGTTCTTTCCTCCCCTTCTCAAAGTTCCAGCTGAGATGCAGTTTGGGTGCCTGGGAGAGTCGGGGACAGCAGGCCAGCCCCACACTCAGGGAGCTCCCAGTCCAAGCTGTGTGTTGAGCCCTGCCCACGGTGGGCTTGAAAGTTGGGCACTGCAGGTGCCTTTCATCTATCCTTCTCCGAGGAGTACGAGGGGTCCTCCTTCTCAGAGTGCAGCCCACGGACCAGCAGCAGCCGCTGAGCCCTCACTAGAAACACAGGCCACTGCCAGTCTCCGGACTCAGCACCTGCACTTCAGCAAGACGACCAAGTGATTTGTGTGGGTAGTCAAGTTTGAGGAGTGCTGGCAGGTGCCCCTGGTGGCTGCCCTCACTCTCTGCTATACCATGGGGTTCCTTCTGGGTCGAGAAGTCTGTGAGGGTAGGAGGGGTGTGGCTGCCCTAGACCACAGAAGGGTTGGAGATGCTGCCATAGGAGCTGCAGCCCTGGGTGCAGGTGCCCTCCTGGGATGGTGGCCCACCTCCTACTCCCCCCTCCCCCCAGCCTCTGCTGGAACAGAAGGCAGTGTCCCACCCAGCGGGACAATGCCCAGAGGCCAGGCCAGCAGCACAGAGCCCCTGATTTCCGGCAGGTTTTCCATAAGCTTCCTCCCCTGTTCCCTGTCTCTGAGGGAGCAGTTGGGCTGGGGAAGCCGAGACACCTGGGGCCAGCCAGCTGGTAATGAGGCAGATCCACCAAACAGCCACCGCAGAAGGAGTATTAAAGACGTTTGCTTGATCCCACTTTAATAACCTGCCAGCCTGCGCGGCCAAACGTGGCTCAGAAGTTGTGGAACAAGAGGGCCATTTCTTATTATTTTTAATAAAGAGCTTTTTATAACCGACTTCGTGGATGCTATTAACATGCCGTGTATTTAATAAGACTACACGGTAACAAGGGGCCTGTCTCGTTACTCACGTGCCGAAGAAGCAGGAGCAACCGTTGGCACACCCGCCACACATGCCTGCGTGCACCGTGCCGTGGTGTCCTACCTAGGCACACACAGCCTCACCCTCTGTGCACACATGAACACACACTCGGGCGCATGCATGTAGCCATGCGCATTCTCACATATGTATGCAAGTCACACACAGGCAGCTCTGTGAGCCTGGAAAGGACACTCATAGACCCAACGGTGTGAGTTGCATGTGCACAAGTGAAGAATTACGAAGAGTGTGCACGCTCGTGAGCAATGCCTTCCATAGCCCACAGGGCACTCTTTGGAGCAGTAAGACTGGGGAAAGGGTGGTGCCAGAGGAGGCCCCTCTTCCCCGGTGAGCAACACGCAGGAGAAGGTGGCTGGAGCAGGTGCAAGAGGAGGTATTGGAGAGGAGAGCAAGGCCTCAAATCTGCTGGCAAAGAGAACTTGCAGAGGCAGGAAGGTTAGAAGGGACTCTGATGGAGGAGAGGAACGGGTAGGCAGGTGGCACGCCTTCTGGAGGGCGCCAGGGCTGGGCCAGGAGGGATGGGGCAGAGTGGTAGTCCTGACTTCTTTTTCAGAGATGCCCCTTTCACTCCTCAGAGTCTATTTCTGGCTTCATCTTGCATCTGAGACGCACGTGGCAGGTAAATGAGAGTAACAGCAAATTCTCGTGGTGTGCTGTCCCCTATTCCATGGCCCTCATCCCAGGCTTCTGTGCAACCTCTTCCTAGTGGCTCCATGACTATCTAGACTCACAGTCAAGGAAATGGCCCGCAGAGGTCAGCAACTGGACTTTTGGGAATGGAGCGGGAAGATGAAGAGCTAACAACGTTCATCTGACCCACTGACCCAGCTTTGCCCAGGAACTCTGTTCTCCCCAGGCCAGAGCCTCGACCCTACTCTGTATGCCACTCCTAAAAGGAGGAGGAGCAAGGAAAGTAAGAGCAGGTGCAAGGGATTAGGAACAGGAAGAAACTGAGGCAAGAACGAGGGCGGAAAGGTGCGTGCATGGACGTGGGGGAGACAGGTGACAGTGAGCCAGGGGGACTGGCCGTGAGCGCACATCGCCCTTGGTCTTTAGGCTGATTCTGGGAGGGAGGGATCCATGGACTGGTTTTCACAGGGTGCCCTTAGCGAGTCACAGAACAGGCGTCCTCCAGGTCTATGGATTCTGTGGTGCGGATCCCCGGCCCCTGGCCCCTCGGGCCAGCCGTTCCTTGCTCCTCAACCTCCTTTGTTGGCAGAGCCAGCCCGAGAACAACGGGTCAGCATCTCCCTTAGAACATCCTGGCGCTGGGCGGCTGGTAACGAGACACCTGTCAGCCTTCTCATCCCCAGCCTCTGTACAGAACAGATGAGAGAAGTTCTTTTCAGAGTCGCACTGAGCCAGAAGAAGAAAGAGGAAAAGGGCAGGAGTACGAGAGGGCGGGAGGACGATGAACAAAACCATCGACGTTTGCGAAAGAACAGACGCAGCGTTTTTTCTGTCTGATCTGCAAGCCTCTGGAAATTGGGGGTCTGTGGGGGTCCCTCGGTATGGCCATTTTAATTCTGCCTCTTTGCTCCATGCAGCTTTCTGGAGCTGTCATCGAACGGCCTCCCAAAGGAGACATCGATATGCCCGGGAAAGACAAAACGCGACTCCCCCTGCCTTCCCGGGGGCCGGAAGGAGGCGGTGGTGGATGGGGAGCGATCGACACTTTAATAGCTGCAGCCAGCATGGCACTGGGCAGGCCAGACTCAGACAAAGGCCCCAGATCCCTGCGCCTGCCTCCCTGGCCTTCTTCCGGCTCACTGATTTCCTGGGCCCTGTTCAGTGTTGGCCTCACACATGCTGAGCCCTCCAAAAGGTCACAGGCTCCTGCTGCCAGGCGGAACTTGGGCCCTGAACTTTCAAAGGTAGAACGGGAGACTGTCAGAGGGCTCTGTGTGGAGCTGATGGAAAATCAGAGAAGTGACTTGGATGGGGACTGCAGTGCTTGGGGACAGCCATCTATGGCAGTGTAGCACTGTGGCTATCAACTCCGGAGTCCAACGCAGCCCTGTCAGCCCCTCCACTTTACACACTGACCTACTTTCCCAGCTCTTCATCTTCCCACTCCATTTCCCAGATCCAAGCAGCATCCACCACCCCCCTCCCTGGACTGGAACCAGTAATGTCTCTTAGGCAAAGCTCCAGGATTCCCCATTATTGCCCGCTGTCCTGATGCACATCTCTAACCAAGCTTGGCCAGCCCAGCAGGGCTCAGACAAAGGAAATGAAACAATGGTCAGAAACGTGCTGTAAACTGCAAAGGGGGTTGCACAGATGTGGGTCATTTTAATTACTGCTGGGGGGATTATTTCAGATGCATAGTACCACAATGAAAGACACTGTTAGTACTGTGCTGAGCCAGGCATGGGGCTAAGCAGTTTACATAAGCAAGGGTATTTAGTCTACAATGACCCTAGAAGGTGAGCCTTACGATCTCCCTTTTGCTTGCCCAACCTCATGCAATGATATTCCTTCTTCTCCTTGAAATCTCTAGACCCTGTTCGATCAGGGAGGCAATTGAGACCTCTGTCCTGGCTGATATAAACAATAAAGATGGGGGAACCAAGTCTCAGGTGAAGTGACTGTCCCACGATCACACCCAGTCAGGGCCTGAGTTTGCGTTAGAGCCTAGGCTATGTGGCACAGAACTTTACACCACTTCTTCTGCAGTCAGCAGCAGCCTGAAAAGCATCATGCGTCTCCTTGTAAGCTGGCTTCTCCTGCCCCTTTGCTGTGGTTTGCATGTTTCCCTCTTGTTCCCCTAATTCATACAATGAGATTTGGTCTTGATGGAGTTAAGAGGGTGAAAATTAATCTGACTATGGGATTAAGAGGTGGTGCCTTTAGGAGATGCTTAGGATTGAGGTCATCACAGTGGGGGCCCCATGATTGAGTCCCAGTGGGTTTGTAAGAAGAGGGAAGGAGATAGACACACGGACACAGACACACACATACTTTGCTCCGTCTCGCCATATAATGCTGTGTGACTTGGGACTCTGCAGATTGTCCCCACCCTCAGGAAAACCCTTATCAGTTGTGACCTCTGGACCTTGGATTTCCAAACTATGAGATGAATAATATCCATTCTTCGGGCCAGCAGGTGGCGTGGTGGTTAAGGGCACTGGACTCACATGTGGCCAACTGCGGTTCAAGTCCTAGACATGGTGGCTTGCTTTCTCTCTTTCCTTCTCTCTCTGTCCCTCTCTGGTCTGATAGAAATAAATAAATAAAGTTAAATGAAAAATAATAATAATAATAAAATAAAATAATATCCATTCTTACAAGCACCCAGTTTCCAATATTCAGCAACAGAGGATGAACTAAAACAGAATGTTTGTTCTTCTTGGAAGTGGGATTGTTTGCTAATAACAAACAGCAAATACCTGAAAATATGAAAGTGATTTTGGAACAGGGTAATGGGCAGAAGTTGGAGGAGTTTGGAGGAACAAGCTAGAAAAAGTCTAGAATGTTTTAAAGGTGGTTGGTAGAGGCTTAGAAGAAGAGAAGACTAGGGAAAGTTAGGAAATTTTTAGACATTGGTTAAATGATGGTGACTAGACTACTCATTGCAATACGAACACTAAAGGCATTTTGAGGATGATCCATATAAAAACAAGGAGCATCTTACCAATTGGAGAAAAGGTCATTTTTGTTATGCCATTACAAATAACTGAGCTACATTGTGGTCTTGCCCTAGAGCTTTGGGAAATTTTGAACTTAAGAGTAATGACCTGGGGTATCGGGCAAAAGAAAACTTTAAGCAAAATACAGAAGGCGCTGCATGGATCCTTCCCATTGCTTATAGTGAAAGGTGGGAGCAACAGGGATGATTTACAGATTGAATTTATAGTGAAAAGGGAACCAAAGCAAAAAGATTTGGAAAATCTGCAGCCTGGCCATGTAGTAGAGAATGAAAGAGCTTTTCCAAAACAGAAAACTGAACGTGTAGCCCAGCAGTCAGTTGCTAAAAAGATTAGCACAGATAAAAAGGAGCTGGGTACTAGTCACAAAACAATGGTGGAAAGCCCTGGGGGCTTTCCAGAGATCTTGAAGGCTGCCTCTGCCAGCACCGGAACAGAAGTCTGGGAAGCAGGACAGTTTGGGGAAGGGGTGATTCAAGGTGGGCTTGCTGCCCTGTGCCACCTCTGGACTATGCTTTATTATCAAACTAAGGTATCTGGGCTGGATCTGATGACAGCTGCACAGAAAATCTTATCTCTGAAACAAGAGTTTACAAAGAGGAAAATTTTATTCAGTTAACATCGGCTGGGAGATGGGTCTCAAACTTGTCCCCCTGATTGAACATAGTCTGGAATTTTTAAGGAGAAGGCTGTGGCTACATGAGATTGGGATAGTAGTAGGTCAGTAATCGAGCAGGCAGTGGCTTCTGTTTAGACATCAAATTTTAATCTTAATGGAATATGTCAGAAAGTGTTCTTGTTGATGTCAGGGAGTCTCTCTGTTCCTTGAAGTTATCTTTGAAGATGAATCATCTTGTACTAGGAAAGAGTCTTAAAACATACATCTTAGATGTAATCAATCTCTCCGAACCTCCAGTCTACGTAGGAGAGAGAGAGCATTTAATCAGAATGTCCTGTGAAAACATTTGATCGCAGTGCTCAGTGTGTTCATATGCTTAGGAGTCAAAGGTCAACAGTCATGCTGGTGTCAGTTAAACTCATGCAATCTTTTTAATTTTTTTTTAAAGAATTATTTGTTTAATTTCATTTGTTATTAGTTTTAAAAATTTGCTACAGGGCATGTGCACTTGCTGGAGAGAGACAGGAAGAGAGAGAGAGAGGGAAAGTGAGAAAGCAAGTCGCCAGGTTCAGGACTTGAACTGCGGTAGGCTGTGTAAGAGTCCAGCACCTTAACTACCATGCCACCTGCTGGCCCCCATACAATCTATTTTAAATGTTAAAATTAGATCTCACTTTTAACTTATCAAGACTAAAGAATTTCTATTCAAACACTAAAAAGAGGCACTTAGCATCAGCTTGGTATCACCTACATCCCCGTGCAGCACTCCTCAGTGGCCCAAGCTGTGGTTCAAGCAGTTTTAGGTGCAGTTAGACCCCATTAAGGCTGCCACTCAGCCTGTGACTCTGGAACATGCAAACAGCAATTGTGTACATGGGGGGAATTTTGCAGGCTCGTGGAATTCAAGAGCTATGAAGGTTTGGTGTCACCCTGCAGGGTTAAAGCAACCTGGGAACACATGTAGAAACTTATCACAGGAGTGGAGCCACCACAGAGAGCACTAGTGCGATGTCAAATGGAAATTTGGGGTTGCAGCTGCCACAGGAAGTGCCTGT
>NW_006159616.1:6062080-6070130 GCF_000334495.1 Tupaia belangeri chinensis | reverse complement strand
AGTTGCTAAAAAGATTAGCACAGATAAAAAGGAGCTGGGTACTAGTCACAAAACAATGGTGGAAAGCCCTGGGGGCTTTCCAGAGATCTTGAAGGCTGCCTCTGCCAGCACCGGAACAGAAGTCTGGGAAGCAGGACAGTTTGGGGAAGGGGTGATTCAAGGTGGGCTTGCTGCCCTGTGCCACCTCTGGACTATGCTTTATTATCAAACTAAGGTATCTGGGCTGGATCTGATGACAGCTGCACAGAAAATCTTATCTCTGAAACAAGAGTTTACAAAGAGGAAAATTTTATTCAGTTAACATCGGCTGGGAGATGGGTCTCAAACTTGTCCCCCTGATTGAACATAGTCTGGAATTTTTAAGGAGAAGGCTGTGGCTAAAATAGAGTAGTAGGTCAGTAATCGAGCAGGCAGTGGCTTCTGTTTAGACATCAAATTTTAATCTTAATGGAATATGTCAGAAAGTGTTCTTGTTGATGTCAGGGAGTCTCTCTGTTCCTTGAAGTTATCTTTGAAGATGAATCATCTTGTACTAGGAAAGAGTCTTAAAACATACATCTTAGATGTAATCAATCTCTCCGAACCTCCAGTCTACGTAGGAGAGAGAGAGCATTTAATCAGAATGTCCTGTGAAAACATTTGATCGCAGTGCTCAGTGTGTTCATATGCTTAGGAGTCAAAGGTCAACAGTCATGCTGGTGTCAGTTAAACTCATGCAATCTTTTTAATTTTTTTTTAAAGAATTATTTGTTTAATTTCATTTGTTATTAGTTTTAAAAATTTGCTACAGGGCATGTGCACTTGCTGGAGAGAGACAGGAAGAGAGAGAGAGAGGGAAAGTGAGAAAGCAAGTCGCCAGGTTCAGGACTTGAACTGCGGTAGGCTGTGTAAGAGTCCAGCACCTTAACTACCATGCCACCTGCTGGCCCCCATACAATCTATTTTAAATGTTAAAATTAGATCTCACTTTTAACTTATCAAGACTAAAGAATTTCTATTCAAACACTAAAAAGAGGCACTTAGCATCAGCTTGGTATCACCTACATCCCCGTGCAGCACTCCTCAGTGGCCCAAGCTGTGGTTCAAGCAGTTTTAGGTGCAGTTAGACACCATTAAGGCTGCCACTCAGCCTGTGACTCTGGAACATGCAAACAGCAATTGTGTACATGGGGGGAATTTTGCAGGCTCGTGGAATTCAAGAGCTATGAAGGTTTGGTGTCACCCTGCAGGGTTAAAGCAACCTGGGAACACATGTAGAAACTTATCACAGGAGTGGAGCCACCACAGAGAGCACTAGTGCGATGCCAAATGGAAATTTGGGGTTGCAGCTGCCACAGGAAGTGCCTGCCAGAGCACCGAGTGGAACCACAAGGGTAGAGCCACCCTCAAGACTCCAGAATTGTAGAGCCATCATTGGCGTGCAAGGCCAGCCTGAGGAAAGCACAGACATAAGACTCCAACCTGTGAGAACTGCTGCTAAGGCTGATCCCAGCAAAGCCATGGGGGCAGGACAGCCTGGGGCCTTGGGGGTCCAACCCCCGAGTACATCCAGGAGGTGGCACATGGAGTAAAAGATTATTTAAGACTTAGCGAATGCCCTCTTGGATTTTAGAATTGCTTGAGATCTATGCTTAGTCTCCCATTATACTCTGGAAGCTTGCAGCTGTTTTGGTTTCACAGATTCACAGCTGGATTTTGAATTTTTGAGTTGGTAATGGAACAGGTTAAGACTTTAGGAACTATTGGGAGAAAATGGATGTACTTCATATGTGAGAATCTGGGTTTCGGGATCAAGGGGTGGGGTGGTATGGTTTGAATGTATCTGCCAAAAATCATATAATGAAACTTGATTGTGACGTGAATACAAGGTTGAAAATTTAATCTGACTGCGGAATTAAGAGGTGGAACCATTGGAAAGTGATTGGGATTAAGGTCATCAGGATGGATCTCCCGTGATTAACGCAGTGAATTTAGAAGGAAAGGGAGAATTTAGAGAAAAAAAGTGAGAAAACAGGTTGCCAGGTTCAGGACTTGAACCATGGTCAACCATGTGAGAGTCCAGTGTCTTAACCACCATAGACACATACTCTGCTTGAGCTCTTGCCTTGTGATGATCTGCACTGCCTTGGGCAAGAAGGCCCTCACTGGGGCCCACAGGTGGTGTGGTGGTTAGGGGCGCTGGACTCCCACATGGCCGACCATGGTCTGAGTCTCAGACCTGGCGGCTTGCTTTCTCACTTTCCCTCTCTCTCTCTTTGTCTCTCTCTCTCTCTCCCTCACCCACTCTGTCCTTCTCTGGTCAAATTAAAATAAATAAATAAAGTAAAATAAAATAATTCTTAAAAAAAGTTAAAAAAAGAAGGCAACTCTCACCAGATGTAGCTCCTTGAACTTGGACATTCCAAACCATGAGTTAAATAAACCTCTAATAAATCTGGGACCAGCAGTTGGAGTAATGGCTATGTCACTGGACTCCCACGTAGTCGACCGTGGTTCGCGTCCCGGACCCGGTGGCTTAAAACTCACGCCGGGTGCGTGTGCTTGCACACCCAAGATCCCGAGAGGAGAACGGAGGAGAAGGGATCGCGGCATGGCCATCCCCCCTGGGGGGTGATTTCTCACTTTCTGTCTGTCTCCCTGTCTCTCTCTGTCTGTCTGGCGAGCACACGGGCCCTATAGCAAAAAACCTCTCAAAAAAAAAAAATAAAATAAACCTCTAATAAATCACTCAGACTGGGGTGTTTGTGGACATCCTCTCTGCCACTCATTGGTTCTCTACTGGCCAAGTTACCACCACATCCCCCTAGACATACTGTCACTCGCTGTGGTGCCACTTTTCTCGGAAACTCTGGAATTTCTCCCCAGTGGAAGTTGAACAATAATGATGGACTTGTCTCAGCAACCCCAGACACAATGACCTCAGGGGTTGTACCAGGCCAGGAACACTGAGTGTGGTTCGTGAGCTCAGCCAACTGACCTTCACAGCACACTGGGATGCCAGCCCAAAGAACTTGTGGGGTGAGAGGCAGGTGTGGTGAGAAGACAAGGTCTTGTCCTGGGTATTTAAGGCCAGCAGGAGGAAGAGTCTACCCCATGGATGTCACAAAATAGGGGACCCCACCCAGGACTGAGTGCCTAATTTTTTGCTCTAATGCCAGCCCATAGCTTGGGAAATGAGTATTCCTCCAGCTACCTCCAGCTAGCCCTCCTCGTTCATCTCTGGAGGCTGAAGGACCATAAGAGGTGGTGGCATGGGACTATCCAGAACACATGCTTTGGAATCAGATGTGGGCCCAAGCTTAGTTTTATCATATATTAGTGGTATGATTTGGGCAAGAAATTTCTCCACACTGGGCTTCCATCTTCCAGTCTATAAAATGGAGATAAGACGACTCCACAAATATAGCAAAAATTAAGCATGCCTGTCGGAGTGCAGACATTAAGTGAGGACCACAAGTATGGGTAGGGAATTAGATTCAAGCTATTGCCTCTTGGAATTCTCCACTGTATCCTTGGTGGAGAATTCCAAGTGGCCATTGGAAGCTGTCAGTAACTGGAACTGTCTTGGAGGTCACAAGCAGTGAGCAGTCAGTGGGCAGAGGGCAGCTGGCTGACCACCAGGTAAGGGTGCTTTGAAGGACTTCTTCCATGGCCCGGAGGTGAATTGGATGGCTTCTGAAACCCCATTTTATCTTTACGGATCTCTTACTACATGAATCACCTCTATTCTTCCTGACCCTTAGACAGATGGCAGAACAGCATCTGAATGTCAATGCCTGCTCAAATGACTTGGATTGGATCAAACTGAGAACTGGGACCACCCAGCTGAGGTTCTAAAATGCAGTCACCGCCACATGAGGGGCTCAGCAAAGACTCTGCATAGTGATGATTGAGGACAAAGCGACAGAACAGACCCAGATGAGCTGTGAAAAACTGACGGTAATAGGAAACAATTCTTCCAGGTCGGTGTGAGAGTGATTGACTGAATCCCATTTGACATGAACTTTGTATGGGTTTGCTAGGTTTACTGGGGCTGCGGTGACAACGTGCTGCAGACCGGGGGACTTAAACAACGGAAATTTATTTTCTCATAATGTTTATAATTGTGGAGTCCATGATCAAGGTGTTGTTATGGTTGGCTTTTTCTGAGGCCCCTCTCCTTGGCTTGAAGACAGCCACTTTCTCCTGTGCGTTTACAATGCCTTCATTGTTGTATGCCTATGGCCAAAGTTCCTCCTCCTAGATTTCCAGACACATGGGGTTCGGGCCCACTTGAATGATCTCATTTTAACTTGATCACCTCTTTACAGATCTTAGCTCCCATATGGACACATTCTGAGATACTTTGGGTTAGAAATTCAATGTAGGATTTTGGGGGGCACAAATGAGCCCATATCAAGGGGATCAGAATGTAGGTGGGAGATCATTCTACAGGCATGGGCGGGACCCAATCCTGGCAGGTATTTTCACGGAACAGATACATCTGGATACCTCTAGACATGAAGTCAAGAGCCTAGACCGGATGACTAGGCTCTAGGAGGTGCTTTCAGACTTTTGTATATGGATGACTTCAGTGAGACAAGAGAATGCTATGTGTGTTCACTTTGCAGTAGAAAAATTGAAACTGGTGGGGCCAGCAGGCGTCATGGTGGTTAAGGCACTAGACTCCCACATGACTGACTGTAGTTCCAGTCCTGGACCCAGTGGCATGAAATTCACACCAGGTGCATGTGTGTGTGTGCTCAAAATCCTGAGAAGGAGAATAGAGGAGAAGGGATTGTGATGTGGCCATTTTCCTTGGTGGGATGATTTCTTACTTTCCTTCCCCCTGTCTCTCTGGTGAGTGCATGTGCATTATGGCAAAAAAAAAAAAATTGAAATCGGTGATAACAGCAAAGTGTCACCCTCAATACAATTGCATACATTAGCTTTAGACAGTGATATATGAGTGACTTGTATTTAACTGCAACACAGATACGCTTTAAAATCTGGCAAGATGAACTGAATGCTATAAAATTAACCAAACCACCCTCCAACAAACTAAATTGTTAACAGTAAAGTTAACCAAGTAGGCATTGCTAATTACAAAGCAAGAACAGCAGTTACAAACTAAGGTCTACTCAAGACCTCCCTGCTGGTTCACTGATAACTGAGCATCCTTTCCTCCCACACGCCTGGACCTGGGGGCCTGATACTCGGCGTGGGCATGTGCACAGCAGGATGTGCAATGCCGTCGAGTGTGTGGGGCAGCCAGGCCTCTTGAAGAAAAGGCAGATCTCAGCCCTGAGTTGAGCAATGCCACGTTCTGGTCCCTGTTTATAATTCACTGAGTAGGTCAGTGGTAAATAAGTCTTAGGCTGGCATCAAAACAAAAGCTCGTGGGAACCAGCAGTTAGTGTAATGGCTATGTCGCTTGACTCCCACGTAGTCAACCGCGGTTCGCATCCCAGACCCGGTGGCTTAAAACTCATGCCGAGTGCGTGTGCGTGTGTGCCCAAGATCCTGAGAGGAGAATGGAGGAGAAGGGATTGCGGCATGACCATTCCCCCTGGGAGGTGATTTCTCACTTTCTGTCTCTATGTCTCTCTCTGTCTGTCTGGCAAGCGCACGCGCCCTATAAAGAAAACCTCTCCAAAAAAACCCAAAAAAACAAAAAACAAAAGCTCGTGTCACTCTGAGCCACTTGTCTGGAAAAAATGGAAGAAAAGATCTGCATTCTGCATCTACTGATGGCCCAACATAGGACCCTAAGGCCTCACAGAGAGCTAGGAACCGTGTTTTGCAAACACCTGAAGTAAAGAAATATCTCAGATCCACCACTCCTCTCTGTCCGGAAGCCTGGGATTACCCGCCACAATTAGGTCCTGATGCGGGCAGAACATACCTAGTTGTGGCAGACACATCCTTGACTAGTCATGCAAGCGCTTTCTAAGCTCATGTTTAAGATCTCAAGGAAACTAAATGGCAACCTTCGATGAATCACATTCTAGCAGAATGAGTGCTGGACAAGGGGCCAGAAGGCCTGAGTTCTAGACCCAGGTCAGCCGCAAATCAGCTATGCCAGAGGCTTATCGTACCCACAGTCATGCTCGTCTATACAGTGGATGCCTGGGTTCTTCGAGGCCTGTGCACTCAAGGAATCTCCTCTGTTATATGCCTTGTTCCCACTCCTATTCACCTCCTGTATCAGCTATCTTTTGCTGCGTAACAAATTACTCCAAAACTTAGCAGCTTACATCATACATGCTTTTAATATCTCACAGTTTCTGGGGGTCAAGAACCCAGGTGCAACTTGGCTGGGTCTTCTGATGGGGCTTCTCTTACTGGGGGCTCCAATCAAGAGTTCACTTGGGGCTACACTCATCTGAAGGCTCAGCTAGAGGTGGACCTGCTTCTGTACTCGTTCCAGGGGTGCTTGGCAGAATCAGCTGTTCATGCCGTTTGGGTTGAGGGCCTCAGTGCCTCACGAGCTGTTGTTTGGCAGTGGTGGGGGTGCAGGGGCTGTCTCCATTCCTTGACATGCGGGAATATCCATAGGTCAGCTTACAACGCGACTGCTGGCTTTGTCAGACCCAGTAAGTGGCCCAAGGGAGTGCGGCAAGACAGAATCATGGCCTTTTGAACCTAACTAATTGACACTCTACCACTTTTTTCCTTACTTTACTCATTAGAAGTCCGTTCCTAGGTCCAGCCCACACTCAGGGGAGGAGCTAACACGACTGCAGGAGACGGGTTCACTGGGAACCCATTCAGAAGCAGCCTGCTGTCCTTCCCTCCTCCTCGTCCTCTGGGCCTCCCTGGGCCATCTGGGACTGTGGTTTTCCCTCTTAAACTTTTATAATGTGCTCCATTGAAAGGGGCTGAGAAGTAGAACGTGGTGATTGGAGGAGTGAGGTAGGTCGGCCAGGCAAGGCCCCCTAGATGGGTGTCCTGGAGAAGAGGAGCAGGGAAATTGACAACAGATGCAGCCCCATTTACCATTAATAGGAGCCGCTCCAGCCAATTACCTCGCAGGCTCACAGGCGCTGCATCCTGAAGATGCAAAGAGCTTGGGAGAAAAGGCGTGTCTGCAGCACAGCAGGTGACAGTCCTCTCACCTCCAGAGACCTCTGGGCCTCCCGTCCTCCGACTCCACATTGCCGAAGTACGGGAAGGAGGCAAGGCCACTGGAGCGAGTCGCTCTATTTAATCTGTCTGTTGAGTTCAGTGGGTATTAATACCTTCAGGAAGAGAAAAAGCAAAAAGCAATGCTTCTTTGAGCGGGTTAATAGAGACTCTTCTCCATTCCGTGGGAATGACACTTTGTTGTCAAGGGCAGTTAAGGCTAAGTCAGATGTTTTGTGGGATGTGAAAGAGGAAAAACACGTACGTTTCGATGGTCTTGTCTTTTGTCTTGCCTTGGCAAAAGTGGCGGTGTGGACCTGGGAACTTGGATTGCATGAAGCAAAATGCAGCGGGAGCACCCGAGGGCTACGTGACCGTTACGGATATTTAGCTACAGGTGAACTCCAGCCATGTGCTTGGCTCTATGAATGGGGTCTCACCACTCTACACTCACAAATGGCAGAGCCTGCGTAGCCCAGGGCTGGGGCCGGGTGAGGCATCAAGAGTGCACCATTTTAAGGAGCCCTTTGCCCTTAGAAGCACAGTACCACCCTGGGCCTGGCCCAGAGTTTGACAAACTAGCTATGTCATTATTTGTTTGAAGTCAGTCTCTCTGTCTGTACCAGGCACTGTTTTTTTGTTGTTGTTGTTTCATTTTGTTTTGTTTTTGTTTTTAAAGATTTTGCCAAAGGGTGTATGCACTGGCCCGAGGGAGACAAGGAGAGGGGAAGTGAGAAATTAACCCCTCTGAGGCGATGGCAACGCCACAAACTCTTCTCCTGCATTCTCCTCCTGGGAGTTTGGGCATACATGCACGTGCCCACACACAGAGCACGATTTTCAAACTGCCAGGTCTGGGATTCACACCATGGTCGGCTACGTGAGAGTCCAGTGCCTTAACCGCCACGCCACCTGCTAGCCCTACTCCCTGTCTGTGTTGTGGGCA
>NW_006159616.1:6057958-6061869 GCF_000334495.1 Tupaia belangeri chinensis | reverse complement strand
GACCACCCGGTGTGCTCGTGAGTGGCTGTGGATAGGTGCTTCCCAGCCTGGGCTCTGTGTCCTTGCCGTCTCTTACTAGCTCTGCGACCCCGGCCACTTGGCCAAGCTGCGGCCTCCGTTCCCTTATCTGTACAGTGGGGCCAGCACCGGCTGTGTGGGAGGACTAGACGCTGCACATTCAGTACTAGTGCGGGAAGTCTCCAGAAGAGCTGGCTAGTCCCTGCACCGGCTCTTATCACCTCCGTTGTAATTATCTGCCTAATTAGGAAGGGTTCCGACAGGCCCAATTCAGTGCCCTGGCTCCTGCACACAGAAGGTGAGATGTTCTGGATTCACTTAGGACCCATTTTGCCTAAGGCGGGTAGAACAGAACCTTGACCTCTGAAACGGCGACCTTTCATCTCCCTACCTCCATTCCCAACGAGCCGCCTAGCACAGAACCCTTGGTCCCTGGAGATCCACGCAGGGCTCTGGGTCCCAGGTTCCCCCTCCCCACCCCTCATTAATCTTGATTAGCGAGTCCTTGCACCGCAGTTAATTTTCTGGTAGATGCATATCAGTCATGTAGCAGGGATCTCTCCTGAGCTAATGAGGAATCATAGTCTTGCCATGTTATTACTTAGCTAATTAGTACACAGACTTCTTCGGGGGGGAAAAAGGTCAGGGAAGATGTTGGCAGAAAGTTGTGATTTCCAAGGGGACTGGGTTTGGGTGGTGAGGCTCAGAGGTGGGAGAGTACTGGGCTCTTGCTTCTTTGCCCTGGACTGGCCCCTGTACTCTGGCATCCCCACCTTGAGCCCATATCTGCACACAAACCCCACCTCACCCTGTCCAGGCTGTGGAAGGCCCTGGTTTGCAGATGGGATCCAATGCCCTGGTGAGAAAGAGGCAGAGGCCAGCTGGATGACTCTGGAGGGCCCAGCCATGCCAAAGAGCTTTGCTGCAGGCAGGGACCGTTGTTAAGGCCATAGCACAGAGCGGGAAGCCAAGGCCTCCTGTCAGCAGCCAAGCCAGAGCAGAGGCCGAATTCTTGCAGTGGCTTCTGCCTTTCCTAAGCCCTTTGTTCTGCCCAAACCAGAGCTGGGCACTAGTTAAAGCAGGAAAAGCAGGTTTCATTCAGGACTACTGCAACAGGGGAAGAGAGATATCAGTATAAAACTGGGTTTGATTTTTTGTTTTGTTTTTTTAGTTTTTGTTATAGAGAATGTGCACCCACTAGAGAGTCAGAGAGAGAGAAATCACTCCCAGAGTGGCTGGCCACGCTGCAATCCCTTTTCCTCCATTCTCCTCTTGGGCATGTACGCACACACACCCAGTATGATTTTTAAGTCACCAGGTCTGGGACTTGAACCATGGTGTCAGTGATATGGGGACAAGTGGCTTAACCTCCATGTCACCCGTAGGCCCAGGGTTTTTTTATTTTTTGAGAGGTTTTTCCTATGGGGCACATGTACACACTAGAAAGACAGAGAGAGACAGAGAGACAGAAAGTGAGAAATCACCCCCCAGGGGGATGGCCACACAGCAATCCCTTCTCCTCCATCCCTTCTCCTCCATTCTCCTCTTGGGATCTTGGGCACGCACGCACACACGCCTGGCGTAATTTTAAGCCACCGGGTCCAGGACTCGAACCACGGTCGACTACAAGGGAGTCCAGTGACATAGCCATTATGCCAACTACTGGTCCCATGACCTCAGTTGTTTTGAATACAACATGGTAAGTGGGAATGCTTAGTCAAGGAGCAGGGCAGGGATCAGTGGATAAAAATTACCGAAAAGAAATATCAGGAATAAGAGAGACTCTGGCCAAACTGAGCTGAGAGGATTCTCACTGAAGGCAGGCCGGGGCAATCAGATGTCTGCGGTGGGGTGGGGCAGCGGGCATAGAGGACAGGGCCCGACAGGAGTGGAGGGTGGCACATTCTGGCTAAGCCAGCTCAGCAGGGCTCTTGCTAGAACTAGGTTCGGCAAGGAAGTCTAGTCCATGGGTTGGTCCAGGAGAAAACGCAGAAGCCTGACTAATGCTTGATCCAGCAAAGAGTCTGTCAGTTCTGTTCAAGATTCAAATTCCAGGAAGGGATTGGATTGCCTGCCTGCACCCTGGTGAGGGGAAAGCGGGCCATTGAGACAGTCCCACAGCCTGACGCCTTACGGAAGGGTTCATTTCTCCAAAGGAAATCACCGCCCTGCTGGGGAGGGGGAAAGGTCACCGAGTGGATGAGCCTCAGTGGCGCTCTGCCTACTTAGCAAGTTCTCTCCTTTCAGTCAATGAAAATGTGTTAGGCGCTTACTAGGTACTGGCACCTCGGCTTGTGCTTAAGATACTAACAGGGAGATCCTTCGAGGCTGGGAGTGCAGAGAGACCCATCTTCCAGGGATGGCCTCCCTAGGGCACACTCGAGAAGGCTTCTCTTCTCATCGCAGGGGTGGGGTCCTGGGGAGAGGCCTGCAGCTTGTGGGTTGTGACATCTGGGATGATTGCACATCACAGAGGGGGTCAGGACCAGGAAGGCAGGCAGGTCTTAGCTACTGGCCATGTGACATTATGCAGTTCGTGTCTCTGGGCCTTAATGTTTCCATCTCTAAAATGGGTCCATGTAACTGAGATGATGTGTATGAAGTATGTAACAAAGATCGGGCACAGGATTTGCAGGGGCATAGGGTGCAGAGTTAGGTCCAAGGAGCGAGGCTACACCAGGCAACAATGCAAAAAAAATCAAGTTTCAAAGAAGAAACACAATTAAAGACCAGAAAGCCCAGCCCCAAATGGGATGAGGTAAGGCATCCTGGAAGGGCCTTTGGGTTGGGTGTTGGCTAATTTAGAGGTAGGTACAAAGCAGCCTGGCAGAGCCATCTTCCTAACTGAAGAGCAGTACCCTCAGTGTGGAGACTGAGCCTGTCCGTCAGACTGGGCATCCTCCAGGGAAGGGATTGTACTTCTGTAGTGCAGTTAATAGCACAGACTTCTGTTTGAATCCTTTCTCTGACACCTTTGAGCAGTGTGGCCCTGTGTAGGTTACTTGGCCTCTTTGAGCCTCAGTTTCCATGTCTATAAAGTGGAGATAATGGTAGCACCTACATCAATAAAATGTCTGCGTGGAAAGCCCACAGTAAGTGTTTAGTAAGTATTCACTTATGTAGTAGTCGCTGACTGCTGCGTAACAAATTTCCCTGAAGGCTTAGTAGCTGAAAACAACAACATGCCCTGTCTCAAAAGACATGTGGGTCAGAAGTCCAGCTGTCACTTACCTGGGTCCTCTGGTTGAGGGTCCCTCACAGCCTGCACTGAAGGTGTCAGCCAAGGTGCAGTTATGTCAGGGCTCCATCGAGAATGGTTCTGCTTCCAAGTTCCCACCAGCACTGGAAGGCAAGATTCAGTTCCTCATTGCGGTGGCCTAAGCTGCCATCCAGCGGTTTTCCAACCTCTCCATAGGGCAGTTCAAACCTTGGTGACTCGGCTCATCAGAACAAGCAAGGGGGGTGGGGAGGCAGGGAGAGTGCCAGCAAGACAGAGTCTTTTGCATTGCAACCTAATCCCTAAAGAGACACCCCAACATTTTGTTTGATCTACTCATTAGAAGTGAATCCTGGGTCAGGCACATGCTCAGAGGAGGGGCTCGCACAGCTGTGAATACCAGGAGGTAGTCACCATTAGGGACTTCACCTAGACTGTGGCCGCTTGTGACAAAGGGCCCAGAGAGGGGCTCCGTCCTTTCCTTCATGGCTGTACTCTAGCACCTAGAAAAATGTCCGGCGTGGCATAGAAGCTCAATAAATATTTGCCCAGTGTATCAGACTGCGGCTCCCTCAGGGGTAGAGGAGGACCCCTCTCTCCCGCCTTCTCCTCTGAGCACCCAGACAGGGCTCTGCAGCCCAGAGCTCAGAACAATCCCTCCGGGAGAGCCTTTCCC
>NW_006159616.1:6042845-6057746 GCF_000334495.1 Tupaia belangeri chinensis | reverse complement strand
GACAGTGCTTTGCAGCCCAGAGCTCAGAACAATCCCTCCGGGAGAGCCTGTCCCTACTCAGAAAATCCTCCGGTTGCATTGCAGAGTTTGCCCTGACCTCCCACTCTGAAGGAAGGCAAATTCCATCCAGAAGGAGATGTGTGAAAATTGGATTTGCTGCCAGGGTCAGACTTTGCCGTGCTTTATCCTGGCTGTCACCTGCCTTTGAAACAGAGAATTGTTTCTCCAAATGACACCTCTTACTTGTGCACCAGCCCCTCCTCTCTGCACTCGGAGCCCAGGAGCCTCAGCCAATCCCCTCTTGGCCATCTCTTGGCCGCCGCCTGGTCCAGGCGACTGTCGTCTCTCTCTCTGGCCCTTGCGATGACCTCCTGACTAGTGTCCTCATTGCCACTCTTCCATACTCCTTCCTGCTTTCCGCTCTGCAGCCAGAGAGGCCGCCCAAAAACGCGAATCAGATCACCCCATTCTTCTGCTTAAAGCCTCCCATGGCTTTTGGTTGCTCTGCAATAAAATCCCAGCTCTCAACCTCCAGGCTCTGGCCCTGCCCCCTCTCCCAGCTCATCCCCTGAAATGCAACCCAGACTCCTGTCCCAGGCATAGGCTGCCAGCTCCTGGAACATGGAAGCTCTTCCTCCCTCAAAAGTCTTTTTCCTGCCCCTCCATCTGCCTAGGACTCTTCCCCTGGGTCTTTGTAATGCTAAATCCTTCTTATCTTTCCCATCCAGCTTCATAGTCACCTCCTCAGGGAAGCCTTCCCTGACTGCCCCATGCTTCTCTGATTTCTGTTTGCATCATCTTTATCTGTTTCCTGGTACAGATTACAACCTGTAATCATTTTGGTTTAGTTATTGACCTATTTTTTAGTTATTGTCTGTTTTTCCATGGACAGATGGTTAGTTTCATGAGGGTCGGGCAGACGTCTAACTGGTCACGGTTGAAGTCCCTGGATCCAACACATTACCAGACAAATGAATTCCCTCTTTTCTGCAAGATTTCAACAGCCTCCCCTCTGCCTGCCCTGCACACAGACGCCCCTCCTCCAATTCACCCTGCACGCAGCTGTAGGACGAACTGAGGAGAAGCATGGCTCTGGCATGCCAGTCCCGCATGGGAGCCCTCAGTGGCCTCTGACTGCCCAGCAGCATCAGAGAGACCCCTAGCCTCAGGTTCGAGGCTGGGCCTGGTCAACCATTTCTTTCTTTTTTTTTTTGGAAATAAGTGAGAACTCACCCCTCCAGGGGAATAGCCATGCTGCAATCCCTTCTCGTCCATTCCCTTCTAGGGATTTTGGGCACACACACACATGTGCCTGGCATGAGTTTCAAGCCTCCAGGTCCAGGACTCAAACTGTGATCTGCCAAGTGGGAGTCCAGTGTCCTAACCACTATACCATGTGCTGGCCCCATCAGCCAACTTTCTTAACATTCCCTTATACCTACTCCATGCTCTGGTCAAACTGGACTGTTTGCTGCTTTCCTGAGCATCCCCTTCCCTTTTCTGTCCCTCCACCTGAAAAGACTTTCTTTTCTGAGTTCAAGTCACCTTCTCCAAGAAGTCTTCCCTGCCTGCCTCTGCTGGTGAAGGAAGAAGAACTTGAGATGTGAAGTCAGACCTGGATTCCGATCTGCGCTCTGCCACTTGCCAGTGTGAGAGAACCAGGAATGACCCTGACTATCAGATTTGCTGAATGAAGTATGTCGTGAGAAGCCCTCCGGCCCAAAGCAGACGTGGAAGAGGAGAGGCCCTCTCCAGGTCGACTGGCGACTTCCGCTTCCTCCTCGCACTTCATCTTCCCGTAGCGCGTCTTTGGTGAACGCATCCTCGTCTGTCCCTGCTGGTCTGTGAGCTCTTTCCACGAGGGCCCAAACCTGCTCCCTCTATATCCCCTCACCAGCCTGAGGCTCTAGAGAGTCTGTGGAGTGTTCTTGAACTTCACTTGCTCCTGGAGAGTCTTCCTTCGTAGAGAAAAGCAGCTCACTGTGCGTGGGCCCTAGTCCTTTCACTTGTTCACTCACGGAGCTTTTATCCTGTGAACAGGAGCCCCGGTGGCATTTCTGTACAGAAGTTTGAAGCTGCCACCTCTCGTTTGGTCAGCAAGCATCCATCCACTGCTACTGCGTGCATCGCTTATCCCAGGAAAGCCTCCGGTCTCCGACAGTCAGCTGGTGCGTGTGGCCCTTATTTCCTGTAGCTCAGTCTGCCCCTAGGGTCCACGCTCCAAGTTTTCTGGATGTCGTTCCTCTCGGCAGAGAATGGTGACTCCCCTCTCTGTCCCTGTGAAGCCTGCACGATGCGGGAGCCATGCAGAGAACTGCGAACTTTGCCCCATGAAGTTCGCCGCAGTAGTCAGTGAGTTCTGGACGTGCAACCTCTCAGCCTCTGGACGCCCTCCAGCCTCTCCGACCTGGAGGGCACCCGGCTCCTGGTACAAGTTCCTAGGGCCAGGTCTCCTTCTTTAAAGAGGAACAGCTATGTTATCCAGGAATGTCATTCCTGACTGTGTACCCAAAAGAATTGAAAACAGATCTGAAAGAGATATTGGTGACCCATGCTGAGAGCCGCATTGTTCACAGTGGCCCGGAGGAGGAAGCCATCATCCACGAATGGATCAGCAAAGTGTGGTCTCTCCCTACAGAGGACTCCTCAGCCTGGAAAGGAAAGCAGTTCTGACGCAGGCTAGGACATGGAAGCACCTTGGGGCCAGCACGCTCAGGGACAAGCCAGTGACACAAAGACAGACTGTATGAGTCCCCGTTCATGAGGCTCCTAGAATAGCCGAACTCAGAGGCAAAAAGCAGAACGGCGCTTGCCATTCTGGGGAAGGGGACACGGGACTCGGAATCGCTGGCCATACAGTGCTTCGGGTTTGCGAGGTGAGGAAGTTCTGGAGAGCGATTGCACAGCAACAGGAATGTATCTAACCCTTCTTAGCCGTGCCCTTCACCACGGTAAGGTGAGGACGTGAATTCTATGCTCTGTGAGGTTTTTAAACCACAGTTAAAAATTTACAAGGGGTGGGGCAGAGAAGGCTGCTGGGTGGGAGCCCCCCGGGCAGGTAGGGATGGCCTTGTGGGAGCTCCCCTCTGCCTCCAGCCCACCCTGCTCCCTCAGGCTCTGCTTTCCCTCCTCCTCCCACCCCTGGCCAGCCCTCTCCACCCCCTCCCCCTGGCACCCCTTAACACAGCTGACTTAGGCCTCTGCTTCCTGCTTTCCTGAACACTGAAATGGATTCGGAAGGAGACCAGGAGAGAAAAATCAAACCTGAAAGAACGGTCTCTGATCCAGCCACTGCCAACTACCTCTCCAGATGCTGAGCCCTGCTCCACCCCACAGGGCTGCCCTCTGACAGCCTCGCTTCAGCCTTCCTTTACAGACGAAGATGGCTTTCCCGTGAGGAAGCAGTGCTTGGTGTTTGGGGTCCTTCCTTCCCAGGGCGCGGGCCTCCGCCAGTCTCACGGGCACGGCCACTGCTTCCCCCTTCGTCTTTGGCATTCTCCCGTCCCCTGTGCTATGTGGTGGCCCAGGGGTGGTGGTTTCCTGGTCCAGTCTAGCCTGCTCACTGGGCACTTGCCCTCGTGGGTTGGGCCTCCACTGGACTCAAGGGATAGTCAGGATGGCCCAGCCAATGCTGCTGCTCACGGAGTGAATGTGAAGCCCCGGTTCAGTTCCCAGTCCTCCCTAAAAGCCAGGTGCAGGGCTGGGTGCAGGTAGTCCCAGCTACTCAGAGGCTGAGGCAGGAGGGTCTCAAGGTCATGGGCAGCATGGGCAACACAGAGAGACCCCGTCTGAAGCTGGGCGTGGTGCCAGCTCAGGCGTGGGGGGGTGGCAAGGAGCTCAACAGACGTGCAGACCCTGTCTAAAACACCACACTAAGGAGATGTTGTGGGGGCCCCTCCTTACCAGCCTGCTAAGCTGCCCTCCGCAGAGTTCTGGGGCCAGGATTGCCCTTTGGGGAAGCTGAGCCTCTGGCCCCTCAGCCCTCTGCTGGCCTCCTCGGATGACTTTGCCCCCTGGGAGGGAGCAGCTCACTTTCCTCCCTGCTCTTCCATGGTCTGGGAGTTCCTGAGATGAGAGGCTGGAGCTCTGTACCCACCCGTGGCCATCGGAGAGCTGAAACTGCTCTAAAGCCCATCTCCACCTCGCTCCTGGACACATCCCCCGAGGCCCTGGCTGCATTCTCACTCTCTCTGGCTGGCTCTCTCTGTCCCTGTCTCCAGGGACCTGGCAGGTGAACGTCATCCTCTCTGCTTCAGCCTGAGCAAGATGAAAGCTGACCAGGGTGCAGGGAGGCAGCTCTCAGGGGTGGTGCCTGCCTCAGGAGCTCACTCACAGCCCAGGTGTCACACTCCAGCCAGTGTCACCATGGGACCACTCTGAGGGACATAGCCTGGGACAGTGCATCTCCTGCCCCGAGTGCCCAGGCCATCCTGAGGGGGAGGGGGTAGACCTGGAGCTAGCAATTGCACAAGGCCACCTAGAGGAAAGTGTCATAGTGACCCGCTGGGAGCCTGGACCTGGTCACTCGTCAGCCTATGACCAGTGACCTAGCCCACATCCCCTACCATAAGGGGGTAGACCTGGAGCGAGCAATTGCACAAGACTACCTAGAGGAAAGTGTCGAAGTGACCCGCTGGGAGCCTGGGCCTGGTCACTCGTCAGCCTGTGACCAGTGACCTAGCCCACATCCCCTACCATCTCCGAGCCTCGGATTTCCTCCTCAGTAAACAGGAAGGGTGCCTCTCATAGGCCGTGGCCGTCATGTTCAAACATGGTGATACATGAGAGCACCCTCCCTGCAGCGGAGATCGAGCACCGGGTGTGCGCAAGCCCGGCCGTCTAGCGCCTCCACTGCCCCTACGACGGACATGCCATGGCCTTGCCCCGGCGCTCACCTGCTCCAGATGCGTGGCCGAGAGGAATCCACAGCCTCTTCCAGCTGCATGGTGCCATTCTTAGAGCCCATTTCACATTCCCCATCATGTCTCTCTTTAAAAAACCCTGGAAGGCTTACAGGGAAGGCGTTGTATACCCCATTTGACGGCCATACATGCCAGACCCAGAGAAGGGAAGGCCCCTCCACGAGGTCACGTAGCTGGGAAGGTGGGAGAGCAGATCTGGCATGTTTAACTCTAGAAAGTTTGCAAAGCATACCCCGCTCTCAGGGGTAGGAGGGCAGACTTCATTCTCGGGAAGTTCATCCAGGGCACAGACTCGCCGTCCCCAGTCGAGTCTGTGCCCTGGATGAACTAATTGCCATGCTCCCTCACACGCACATGGAGGCTCCCTTCCAGAGAGACCCTAAAGAGCTTCTGAGCTCCTCGTACATATTTATATGCCTGCGTGCGCGATAAAAATAAAACCACTTCACCCACCGCCGAAAGCAGCCACTCGGGGTGTGAAATATGAGGCTTATCGAACAGCCGCAAGGAACGGCTCTCGGGGAGAGGCTCGTGTCCCTCCTGACATTGCAAGGGGCAGCTGGAAGGAGGTGGAATTTAATCATCTTGATAACTAAGTGCTGGGCCTGGAAGCAGGAGCCAAGAAGTCGGTCCCTAGATACCCAGGACACCCTCGGCCTCCCCGGGATGGAGGGCTGGTCCTGCGGGGGGATGGCCCAGACAGGAGTGTGGCTCCTTGGTGTTTACCCTGAGCCCCACTCCCTGAGAGCCAGCCTGCAGCTGGGACGCGCCAGCCTTGTGCTCTCCTTCACCCGACGTTCCATCAATGCGCTTCCTCCTTAAAGGAATGTCTCTGTAGGCGCCAGTGGCTTGGCGCGAGGACCAGGACCTGTGCTGCTGGCTCCTTTGGGAGGCTCCAGCTAAGAGAGGTGCCATCCTGGAGGAGAGGCTGGACGCCTTCTCTGGCCTCTGCCCTCTTTCGGTGCTGCCTTGGCTGCCCTGACCGCTGACTCTGAGCCTTGCTCTAGATGTAGCGTCTGCCTCCCTCCACCCACCCTCTTCCTTCCTCTGCCTGTACGGCCCGTCTCGCTGTGCATTCTGAGTCCCTCGAGCTAGCACAGGGGCTCTGAAAGCCAAAGGAAGGCACCCACCACGGACTTCCGAGCCCCCGACAGCCAAGGCTGGGCTCCAGAGCTGAGCAGGACTCAGCAGTGTAAAGGGTGAGCATAGGTGTGGGGCGGGAAAGGAGACGGGAGTGAGCAACACTGGGGAGATTGGGGGGCTGGGGTGTTTCAAGCCGACAGAATAGCAGGTGTAAGAGTCTATAATCAAATGAGACCTAATGAACTCTAAGAACCAAAAATATGAACAAAGCCACAGAAGTCGGCCCAGCATGGAGGAGAAGGCCCTTGTGGACAGTTCCAGGGGTGCCGGCTTTAGTCTGCAGGCCATGGGGAGCCAGGAAGGGGTCGAGGGGGATGCCTGGACTGGCTCGTCAGCCTTGGTGCAGCCGGGGGGCTGGGGATGTGGGAGACGAGGGTCGTGTCAGTTCTGAGGAGCCACAACTGCCCCTCCACTGAATAGAGGCCTGCGTGGAGCGGGGGGCCTCAGGAAGGCACCTGGAAGGAGGGACCAAGTGGACCAGGCAGGAGGGTGCAGGACGTGGTGGCACAGAGGTCTCGTGAGCGGATCCAGGCCAGCTCCTGATGTCGGCTTTCAGGCTGTCCGACTGCACCAAATCCTGCTACCTGTGGGCTCCTGGGGCACACTCCACACCCTCCAGCTTCTCCAGCCCTGGTGCTCGGCTCAGTGCCTGGGCCAGAGAAGTCCTGCACCTGCATGTGGCCCTCAATTTCTTCAGCTGCAGTGGTGACCCGTTAGAACGACTTAGGGGCACTGGCATAGTGCCATTAAGATTTGGGGCCCCTGGACCTGTGTCACTCTGGGCACCTTCCCTTAATGTCCCAGAAGAGCATTAATGAGCCTCTGTGACTCCCTGGCTGCCTGCCATTAGCATCCCTTTTAAGAGATGCACTGAGGGGAGAGGGGTCCCCTTGCACCTCTCAGTATCCTCCCATTCTGGGGAGACAGTCCAGCCTGGCTGTCCAACTGCCTCTCTGCGGGGTCACTCTCTTGGCAGGGAAAATGGGAAGGACAGAAAGCTGGGCATGGTTCAAAGGGACAACACGAGTTAACCAGGGAGGAGACACAGGCAGGCGACTGGCTGGGGGCTAGTGGAGTTGGTCCCATCGTCCATCAATGGTGCAGGACAGGACATGGGAGGGAGAAGAACCCCTTGGCAGAGACACAAAGGCCCCAGTGATGAGAAAGCGCCCTCCAGGGACTGGGAAGGAACCTTGGGGTATAGAGAGACCTGATGTCCAGCCACGAAATCTCAAGACTGGCCCGTGAGTCCCGATCACTTAGTTAGCCCAGGTTTTGAGAACAGTTTTCCCGGCCCCTTGGCCATCCGTGGGCCCGTGCAGTCTATACAGAACCTGGCTAACCCCACAGCCTCTCGTCCCGACGCCCCTTGGCTCCAGCCTTCCCAAACCACCTGCTTGCTCCTGGGCAGCAATTTCCATCACGGGGTTGCAAGGCTCGGCACAGAGGCTCTGTCCACAAAGCCTTTCTCCTCCTGGCTAACTTAGGCACTCTTTGGAGCTTTAGGTCTCACCCTTCCAGACGCCAGTCTCCCGAGTCCTAGCTCAGTGCCAGGTACAGAGGTCCTGCTTCCCGGGGTCACAGGAAGGAAGAGATGAGAAGGAAGGTGGGGGATTCTCGCCCGGCCAAGGCATCGAACATCAGGGGCCTTGGACGGCTAGTCCAGTTTTTGCCTCTTGCAAATGAGAACTGTGACACTCAGAGAAAAGAAATTACTTCCCAGTGCTATAAATCAAATGGGGATTTTCTCAAATGCTTCAGGACCTAGAAACCCAAAACAGAAAACACGCCAGAGGGGAGAAAAGGAAATGATCAGGTTTCACCTGATGGTTTCCATAATGAGCCAGACCACTCTGGGGACCAAGACCTCTTCACTGCTGCTGAAGACGAATCTGGTTAGTAGGGCCTTCCTTCTCTGCTTCCTGGCCCTTCAGAACCATGAGACCCAGGCCTGAGTGGGGATCACCTAGAAGATACCAAGGGACAAAGTGAAAGGGAACCTCCCAGAGCACACAGTACAAGCCTGAAGACAGGACACGTGGGTAAATAGATCGGAGAGAACATTGCTACATTCAGCAGCGGGGGCACTCTGCACGTCATGTCAGTGAGTGAGACCACAGGGAGCTGGCAGTCTTCTGTGAGTCTCGATCTCCTCATCTATAGTATTATGGACCCATCACACAATCGTTACTTGCTAGGGAATTTGAGCATACGTGTTTCATGACCTCATGCCTCATGGTAAATATGAAGCCTGAAGAATCCGCGCAATAGGAAAAGGATTCGTTTTATGGAAAGCAGGTCCTTGAACTTAAAAGGTTGTAAAAATGGAGCAAATCATGCATTAGATGGCGCCACCTGTTGTCAATATGTGATATTGCAGCTTAGTCAGGAAAGGCGGGAAGGGGGCTTCCAGGATGACCTCGGAGGGTCCCAGTCCCTGCTTGACAAGAGTGGAGAACAGAATCCAAAGCCAGGAATTGCTTGTCCGAGGCTAAGAAACGCCACAGAGGAAAAGTGAGTCACAGACCCCATTCACACTGGCCTTTTTCTTTGCTTTGGGATCACAACCAACATCTGCCAACGGAGTCCCGCGAGACGTTTACCTTGTCCACTTTGGAGGGCAGAAGGCCAGGGATGGAAAGAAGGAACCCCAGTGCGGGGTCATCACAGCATTATACAGCCGCCGTGGTGCTGGTGGAAATCGTTACGGCTAATACTTTGCCATCCGAAGCGTCGTCTTGTCTAATCACCACAGCTCGGCGAGGCGGATACTCTGCCCGTCTTCTTCCACAGATGAGGAAGCCGTGGGGAAGCCCTTTTTCTCCCCATGCTTCCCGTCTTGAGTTTCTAGGTCCTTAAAGAATAGCGAGGTTACCTAGCTTGAGTTCTTACAGCAGGTCCACCCTCCCTCCTTCCCTCCCTCCCTCACACCCAGCAGCCATTTTGCTCTGAGGGCTGAAGCTGGCCTTTGAGCGTAGACAGCCAACTCTAGAGCCCATGCTTGTCCAATGCGTGTCCCACAGCTGCGGGCACCTCTCTCCTGGACTGACACCTGTTGGCCCAGGCCGCTCACACTCCGTGAAAGCAATGCCACGGGGAAAAGAAAAAGGTAGAAAGCTTGCGGATGCTTTCTGAACTTGAGTCATCACCCATGCCTCCAACCTGTGCTCATCCATGGGGTAGTCCTGGATCTACTCCATGTCCACCCGCCACTCACCCCCACGGCTCAGCCAGCCAGCCACCCGATCATTCTCTCGCCCCTGCGCCACCCACCCACCGTATCGTACTTTCTCTCCTTCTTTCCTTTCTTCCTTCCACCCATCCCGCAGCCACTTCCTGGAGCACCTACCACCTGCAGGCACGGGCAACACGGAGATGAGTCAGAGCCCATCCCTGCCAGCGTGCTGGTTACAGAGACGCACAAAGCCGTGCTGTGAGTGCTGCCCGGTGCTGGGAGGGGAGGGATGCGCCTGCCCTGTGGTGCGGCGAGGGAGGCTTCCCCACAGAAGTAGCTACCAAACTTGACTTTGGCCTGAATGAGTGGAAATCGGTGTGTGAACACCAGGCAGGAACAACAGCATAAGCGGAAGCAGAGAGGGTGATGAAAGACCCCAGTGTGTGAGGAACAGTGAGCGGTCCCAAGCAGAATGTGGGTGCAGGCAGTGAAATGACAGAGACCAAGTAGGAGGGGCCTTGGATGGCAGCCTGGGTTATACCAAGGGCTCTGGGCCTCGGAGCACAGACAGCCCAGAAGAGCAGGGGAGCCGAGGTTCACGTGTGGTCAGATCACAGGGTAGAAAGGCCTCTCCAGGTGCAGCACAGAGCACGACCCGGAGGGTGGCTCTGGGAGCAGAGAGACCGGGGTTCTCAGGCCGGCTTCGCCACTCACCAACTGTGTGACCTATGGCAAAGGCCCTATCTCTTTGTGCCTCCATTTCCTGGTCTCTTCTACGGGTCTGATAAACAGAACCTGCCTCACAGGGAAGCCGATACAGTGAAGGAGTCCGAGTGAGGCGCTCCGGGCAGTAAAGCCCAATAATGCCATCAGTCGGCAGGGGCAGGAGGGCTGCGGTTCTTCTCTCCGGCTCCACCACTACCACGTGATCTGGGAAGACAGCAGGGGGCGTGGGCAGCGCTAGGGCAGCATCTCCAGTCCTGCCATAGAAGCACTAAAGCCTAAGAACTTTTTAAAAAAGATTACTTATTTAATTTTATTATTATTAATAGTTTAAAATTTGCTATAGGACACATGTACTCACCAGAAAAGGACACACACACAGAGAGAGAAAGTGAGAAAACAACCCACCAGGTTCGAACCACAGTTGACCCTGTAGGAGTCCAGAACCTTGCCCACCATGCTACCTGCTGGCCCCCTAAGGACTCTTGATCACATGATGTGGACAGGTATTTATGGAAAGAGAGTTCTGAGGCCCAACAAGTGTGGACTTCAGCTAAATAAAACTGACCAACAGACGAGCAAGACTCAAACAATGGCTGGACCTCCCACGCCTTTAATAAGTGCAGGTAAACTGCTGCCAAGTTGGGTGGCCTAGCACACGGCTTTCTCAAACACCTTTCACTACGGAATCCTCTCTCCAGGAGTGTCTAACACACACTTGCAGAACACATGGCAATGGGACCCAGTTTAGGGAAGGCAGGCCCCTGTGTTGGCCTGCTTCTCTGCCCTGGCTGGCCCTTGATTCCTGTCTGTGGGTCCAGCTCCTTCCTGTGATGTCAAGGCCTCCTTGGTGTCCCACAGCTGAGCCTCCCGTGGGATCCCCCTGGGGTCCTCTGGGAGGACGCACCTGCCATGAGAGGCCGAAGTCCATTAAGGACACAGCATGGGACTTAATTCCAAGCGACTAACTCCATATCGATTTGGGTCACCAGTGCTAAGGTGTCACTTTCAGTTGTGTTTAATTTAAACAAACAATAAAGAAAAAAAAACTCAATCCTGAGCAGGATGCAGACAGGTGATGTTTAATTCCCAGCGCAGAGAGAGGTGGAGGGCAGGGTAGGAAGGGCCAGAGGACTCCATTAAGGGGTGTTCAGATGTGCGTTTGCTGATGGGGGTGAGCCGGATGCAGAGAGGCAGCTCTCTAGGGGCAGACCCCACACTTCCCGTTCCCCAGCATCCAACGCTCCCCTACCTTGGCAACCATGGGCAATTCTTTTCACTTCTCCAAGACTCGGTTTCCTTGTTTGTAAATTGGACATAAATAAAATTGCCACAGAGGATTATTATGAGAATTAAATGAGGTAAGAGAGGTGGAATTTTCTGGACCCAGGAAAGCTCTCCCATCCAAAGCTTGGTTCCAGAGCGTAAGTGCATGTGTATGTGTGTGGAAGCATGTCCTGTGTGTGCGTGTGTGTGTTTAAGGCAGAGAGAGCGGATTTGGAGCTCTCTCCCTGGGTTGGAGTTTGGCTTCATTGCTAGCTGCATTGTGCCGGGCAGGTTGCTTACCCTATCTGGGCCTCAGCTTTCTTATTGGTAAAGCAGGAATAATGAGAGCACCCAGCTTCTGTGTAATTGAGTTAAACACGCGCCTGGCACAGAGCCGCACTTCCACCCATGCCCCGCGGGGGTCCCTCTGCCAGCCAGCAGAGCCCATCCCTTTGGAAGCCAGGTTGGGGGAGGCAATCACAGGCTACATCCAGGGCCAGCAGGTAGTGCGGTGCTTTGGGCGCTGGACTCCCCCATGGCAGACCGCAGTTGGAGTCCTGGACCTGGCAGCCTGAGAATCACGCCAGGCTTATGTGCGTGCATGCCCAAAATCCCAGGAGAAGAGTGGAGGAGAACGGATTGCAGCATGGCCATTTCCCTGGGGAGTGATTTCTTACTTTCCCTCGCTCTGTCTCTCTGTCTCTCTTCAGGGAGCACGCACACCTTATGTCCCTCCCCTCTCTGGGAAAACAACAACTTGGAGGTCACAGAGGCCCCCCTTGACCTCAGGGGTGCTCCCTGGGGTCCTGGAAGAATTTTCCTTTGCTCTCTAGCGCCCTCTGTTGGGGGAGCCTAGCTCAGCGCTGTGGACGGTGGAAGGCCAGAGGCAAACCCAAGGCCCCCACTCAGCTGGTGCCCAAGGAAGAGGCATGTCCCACAGTGACTCATGGGCCTGCGGGCCAGGACTGCGGAGTGGAGGCCCTGCCTCTGTCGGTGGATCCATTAGGAGACAGGAGCCCAGGGACGTTAAACAAATTAAAAGCCTGTGACTGCCCGCGGTGACTTCTCTGGCTGAGTCACCCTCTGCCCTCTGCTAGCTGTGGCTCTCAGTACTCTGAGACGCCTTTCTTTGGATGAAAGAAAAGACTCCACAGCTGTGTTTTATGACCCAGGAGCTGGAGGAGTGGGCTCCAGGGAGAGGGTGTGGAGAGCAGCGTACTGTGAACAATTAGCATGTGGTAGTAGGCATGCACGTGACGGCCAAGCCCCTTCCTGGGAGCCAGCTGTGCACCTTGGCGGAGGTCTTCTCTCTGGTGGGCCAGGTGCTCTGCGAGTGCGCACTGTCACAGGGTGCCTGCTAGGACCGACAAGTGACAGCCTTGGTCGGTGCTGGGAGCCGAGGCACCAAGTGCATACCCCTCATTCTCTCATTTACTCTCTCATCCATCACTCCAGTGAATATCTACTGAAGGCCTACTATGTGCCAGGTACTGGTAAGGAAGACCAATTATTACCGTTCAGGGCAATATCAAAGAAGAGCATGGATGACTCAGAGGTCCCAGAGCAGGAGCAGTAACTGAGCTTCCCAACCACCCCAGGCCCAGTCCTTGGCCCTGGAAGCAGGCCTCCCTCGGCTCTCAGGCCTCTTCTCCAGCAGCCCCTGAAGTCACTCACAGCAGGTGGAATGCAGGCAAAACTCTAGTCCCTTTTCCTGTCCCCAGGGCGCTCTTTCCCAGCCGTATGGACAGGGCTGGGAGGAAGCATCACCCAGGGTTTTAGAAACCCCCTCGCTCCCTGGATCTCCTCTCCACTGGCTGGGCTGTAGTGAGTGTAGGAAGCCCGGCCAGTCAGGGCTCCCCTGAGGTATTGCTGCCTGTCCACCTGCCTGGCTGTGCTCAGAGCTGCAGCTGGCCCAGATGGTAGGCATGCCCACACAGCCAGGCATGGCACTTACCTGCAGAAGCAGACCCAGAGCCCAGACCCACACAAGCGGGTCCTGGCTTGATGCCTGTCCCAGCCAGAGATCCCTTCCCACTGATAGGAGGTTTTTGGGGATAGGCTTTTGGTTCCTTTAGCTTTTTCCAGGGCCAGAGAGGGAAGGGTGGGGAGGATGTAGTTGGGGACTGAACTCTCTCTAAGCTCCCCTCCCCAGCATGGCAGGGCCAGCCCCCAAAGTGGGGGCTGGTGGTGAATGGACCCTCAGCAGCTAGGAGAAGAGGAGATCTGGGGGTGGGGTGGGGCGTGAGAGAGCAAAGAACAGCTGAAGAGAGAAGAAAGGGTATAAGACTCGAGCGCTCGAGCCAGATCCAGCCCAATCAGCCTGGCAACCAATTAGTCTGATTCAAAAAAAAAAAAATACCCACGGAGGGACAAACCGTAATCAAACACCTATTTATAAGGGTTTATTACGATCATTATTATTATTTTACTGAGAGGATCATTCTAAAGCCTGTCAGGTGAACGTATGCTTTCAGATCTTCATAAATGCAAATCGCTCCTTCCCCCAGGGCGGGTGAGCTAGCGGAGCCGCAGCAGCAGCCTGGCTGCCTTGGGAGGCTATGCAGTGAGGTTCAGAGGGGGCGGCCGGTGAGCAGTTCACTGCCACGGGGCCTCTCTGCACAAGCCTGCTGCGTGGGGACTCAGCAGCCATCATGCCCACCCCACTCCTTACACATCTCCCTCACAGCGCTGCTGGAGACAGGGCCGGCCACACACCCATTGCCCATCTGGGTAAGCAGAGAACAGCCTGATGTAGCAACCCGCCAGAGTGAGGGAAGCTAGGGATTCTCCATGGAATACCCGCACTGGATGAAGAGTCAGGAGGCCAGGTTCTGGCCTTGCCAATCCCCTGGGCCCACCAGAGGTGAAATTCCATGGTCTGAACTTCTCCACCTAACCTGATGCCTAGCCCACTCCAAGGTCTTCAGGGCCTCTCCTCCTCCGTCATGGGAGCCAAAGGCCCCAGCCAGGCCTTAGGCTTAGCTCTGAAAGGGGGCGCGTGTGCTGGGAGGAGAAACCATATACCTGAGTCCCAAAACCCACTTCTCAGGCCAGGTGAGAAAAGGTGTCAGGCCTGACAAAAAGGTGAAAATTTGGTCTCTGCCAGCAGGAGATAGCCAATTCCTCTCATTTCCGGCTGGATCCCAGAACGTGGCTGTTTCTGGGAGAAAAGACAAAACATCCAACCGGTGGGATTCTAGGGGAGGGGCAGCCTTAATTTGGGAAGTTTCAGAAACCCGAAGCCCCTTAATCCTTCTGAGCCAGGGCATTTTTCGGTGGCGGGGCCAGAACTCCGGAGCCACGCCCTGCCAGCCCTGCCTGAGGATGGCCTAGCTCTCTAGGGGGGAGCTGCCTCTTTGCATCAGGCTGGGGCGGTGCGGGCAGGGAGTGACCCCCGGGCTGCAGCCAGGTGGAGGGGATCAGATCGAGCATGGCTTCTGGAGGGCGGGGTGCTCAGCCAGCTGGGGGAGGTGAAGAAACTAAAGGCAGCGAGTTGTGAGTGAGGGGGGGGAACCCGCGGGGAGGGGGACTGGAGGGGGCGAGCTCTCCTTCTCCCCGCAATAAATCGGCTTAGCGGACGAGAGCCGAACAGCCCAGAAAGGATTAAAGAAAAGTATGTATAATACAGCGGAGAGCGCGGCGAGGGGAGGGTGAGGAGGGCGGGGGGCGGGG
>NW_006159616.1:6039360-6042563 GCF_000334495.1 Tupaia belangeri chinensis | reverse complement strand
CCGGGCACCATGCGAGCCGCCTCGAGCCTCCGCGGCTGCGTCTGCCTGCTGCTCGCCGCGATCCTGGACCTGGCGCGCGGTGAGTGCGCGGGACCCGGCGGAAGCCGATCGGCCGCCGGGAAGGGCGCCGGCCGGGATCGCTCGGAGAGGCGTGGGATCGAGCACCGGTCCTGGGGTGGGAGTCTCTGGAGCTGGTTGGCTTGGCTAGAGAGGAGGACGTCTCTTTCGGAGAGAGCACTCGTGGGTTTATGCCGGGGTGTGCGTGTGAGCGTGTGAGCGTGTGTGTGTGTGTGTGTGTGTAGGAGCGTGTGTCTTTGTCGCGTCCGTGTGTGAGTGTCCAGGAAGGAGCTGTGTGTGGAGAGGGTGCGGGAATATATTAATATTTAGATGTGAGTGTGTCGTGCGTGTGTGTGTGTGTGTGTGTATGAGAGAGAGAGAGAGAGAGAGAGAGACGGTGTGGGGTCTGTGAGTGAACGGGCGTCTGGAGGGGCTGTTGGAGTGTCTATGTCAGTTACACGGAGACGATGCGTTTGCGAGGAAGAGTGAGAGTGCTTGGCTGTGAGCGTGTGCCAGCTTCTTGGTGAGAGTGTGAAGTGTGTGAGCTTGTGTCATCGTATGCGTGAGTGTGATGAGGGGTGGGTGAGTGTGAGGTGTGGCATTTCACGCGTGTCCCAAGTGTATGGGCCCCTTTAGGGGTGTATGACAGCGGATTTTCTGTGCGCACAGGAGGTGGGAGTGTGACACTCGGACAGCACAGCAGCGTTGCCTATTTGGGGTTGTAGAGGTGCAGGTTCAAGGGAATCGTGGTACTTCATGGGCTGGGAGTGTGTGCATACGCGATGGAGCGCGGGGTTCTTGGGTGCAGGAAGGTATGGACGCGCCCGGCTGAGGAGGTGTGAGCAGCTCAGAGTGTGGGCTTGTGTGTGTGTCCCGCCTGGACTTGGTCTCCAGCGAGGCTGAGCCTAGCGGTTTCCCAGAACCAGCAAGCGGAGCCTCCGCCGCTTCAGGGTCTGGGTATCGCTGCTGACTTAGGGCCTCCTGCCTGACGCTGCCGCGCCTGGTTGGTCTCAAATGGTGCCCAAGCCGAACCTGGAGACACCGGCTATTTTCGCGCAGCGAGCGGAGAGCAAATGCCCGAGGCTGCGCTGTGAGCCCGGCGGGAGGGAGGCGGGACCACGAACAGCTGCTGGCGCCGAGAATTGAGGGCCCGCGACCTGGCTCTCCCTTTAAGCCGCGGGTCCATGCTGGGTGCCCAGAATCAGCCTGGCTGAAGTCAGACCCGCGCACGCCGGCCGCGGAGTGGGGCGGGGGAAGTTGCGGGATGCCGAAAAGTAGCCATTGCAACCCTTAGGGTCTCAGTCCCTAGCCCAGCTGCGTGATAGAGGTGGGGGATCAGCTCTGTGTCATATGCCTTGTCCCACCAGGAGGTGCCTAGCCAGGCTCAGAGAGTGCCTGCCAGGAGGGGCTGTCTCTCCCTAAAATAACCTCACCCCGAAGTCCTTAGAGCTTGCTGGGTCTGCAGCTGCAGAAGCTGCAGAATGCGAGCCTGGAAGGTGGGCTTGTCGGCGGGGAGGGGGCGGGGGCGCTGGCGTAACTCAGAAGGAATGCGAGCCTTGTACTTCGTGTTCCTCCTCTGGGAGCCGGAGACTTTCCAAAGTGGATCAGATTCGCCCCAAACTTGGGGCGAGGGCTCCTCGCTTCGGATACCTTTAGAGGGAAAGGCTATATGGGGTGGGGGTTGGGGGTGTCCGGACGCTCCGCTCTGTTGAAAGGCACTGGAGCCCTCACCTGGACATTGCAGGGAGCTGGGCGTTGGAGGTTGGGGACAAGAGGCGATCACCCCTTTTCTCCGGAATGCACAGACAGAAGGACGCCCTGGGATAGGGGTGGCGACTGATGGAAGGGGCTGGGTGATTAACCCCGGTTCCATAAGGACCCCACCCTGAGAGCTCTCCCCAGAACCCCGGAGTAGCGTTCCTCTGGCTGCCGGGCTGCGGAGAGCTGACCGAGCGTCCTGCGCCTCCACTCCCATGTCCGCCTCTGCAGGCTGCGGGGGGCGGTTGGGTGCCCAGGTGAGCTCATCTGGGTAGGGGGAGCTGGCTCGGCCTCTGAGCTCTGCTCCTCAGGATGAAGGAGGAGCAAAGACCTGGCTTGCGGACGGGAAACTTTCCGCGCCTGGGGCTCCAGGGAAGGTATGGGTCTGCCAAGAGCCCTCTCTTCGCAGAGGAGACGCGAGCTCGCGAGGGTGGGGTCTCCCCTCCCCCCTTCCAAGTCTATGCCCGCGGTAGGGGGCGGAGGTAGAAGGGTCCGCGTGAGACGCAAGAGGCAAGCTGTGCCGGAGGAGGGCGCCCTTCCAGGAAGTGGCCGGGACTGTGCACCTGGCAGTAGGCTTTGCAGGGCCACCTGCCGGGGTTGCCTGGGAGGGCGGGGAGCGTAGAATCCAGGGCAGGCGTTTGGAAATGTGCGAGCCCAACGGGGCCGGTGGTGGTCACTGCCAGGGGAGAGGCACGACTAGTGCACCCTTACCTTTTCCGTCCTATAGGTCGCAGAGCAAGGGGGCTAGCCTTTGGAGCAGGGGGTCCGTGCATTGGCCAGAGGAAGGAGTCCGCGGCACACAGCGCTGGCTGGGCCGGAAGTCCCTGCCCCTGGCTGCGCTCCCCGGTACTGGATTCCCCAGAAGAGAAGCCCCTATTTCTCTGGCCTTCCGACCACCCAGGGGCACCTGAGGCGATTCAACTCTTCTGGCCTCAGTGAACGGTGCTTGGACACTCCTAGGAAGTCCAGCACTGGGTCTGTGCAGTGACCGGAGCGAGAAGGGGGAGGGGCGGGTAGAGGAGCGGTTCTGGACCCGTCTCAGTGGACTACTGGATTCCCCAGAAGAGAAGCCCCTATTTCTCTGGCCTTCCGACCACCCAGGGGCACCTGAGGCGATTCAACTCTTCTGGCCTCAGTGAACGGTGCTTGGACACTCCTAGGAAGTCCAGCACTGGGTCTGTGCAGTGACCGGAGCGAGAAGGGGGAGGGGCGGGTAGAGGAGCGGTTCTGGACCCGTCTCAGTGGACGCTGAGAATTTCTCTGCTGAGAGCAGTAGGCAGGCCCAGTTAGGGCGAGCCACGGGCCCGGTGGGGGGATCTCTAGGACTGAGCGGGTGCGGGGAGTGGCGGGCCCCCCCGGGTTTTCTCACCCCCCCCGGCAGCCACGGG
>NW_006159616.1:6022679-6039347 GCF_000334495.1 Tupaia belangeri chinensis | reverse complement strand
CAGCGCGGAGACTGCGGGGGCAGTGCGCGCGAGAGCCGCGGGGGAGACGACTCTGTATATTTATCCTCCCTCCGCACGCTCCCTCCAACAGCCAAGGGGGTTATGGGCCTTAGCCCGGTGCAGGCTGCCCAGCGTCAGCTCTCCCAGCCACCCCGCCTCCAGGGAGGCCCGCCCCTAACCATAAGCTCCACCCCTTTCCCACCCTAGGCTACCAAGCAAACTAGAGTCTTTCTTAGGAGGTTGAACTAACATAATTCTTGTATTTTAAGTGTGGAGCATGTTCGAGTTAGAGCGACCTCAGAGATCACTTCAGTCATTCTGAACTTGTGTATTTTAGCAGGAGAACCTTTTATTATCCCCCTAAAATCCCAGTGCCTTGAGCAAAATGGTAGGTTCCAAAGTAGAGCTGCCCTGGTCGATAGGAGTGATGAGACCCCTTATCAAACGATCCTTCCATGTAAGTCTTCTCTAACCATTTCAGCTTGCCCCTTTCCTTGCAGCGGAGCTGGGTTTTCGTTTTCTCAGTAGCCACGGTTATCTGCACTGGGCTGCAGTGTATCAGGCAGGGTGCTAATTGCTGCTTCGCTGTCCTCATTCATGGTGCCATAGATCAGCAAACTAAGGGGCAGAGTTTTAAGATTTGTGGATGACGAGAGTACAGACTGCTTCCAGCTCCCTCATGGTCTTTCTCCAGGCTCCCTCTTTCCTTGTTGTGTTCCCTCTCTGGATCTAGAGAAGCCCTTGGGTGATGTGGGCAGGGCTGGACAGAGGCCATCTAAGGGAGGCCTTAGATCAGCCTGGCTGCTTGGATTTTTAGAACATCAGTCACACACACAGACCTTACTATACTCTGACAAGCTGGACAGAGGGGGAGTAGGTAGGGGAGGGAGATGGAGGAGCTGACTGCTGGTTAGTAGCAGCCTGACTTCTAAGGCAGAGGCCAAACGAAGAGGAGGCCGGTTAGATCTGTTAACTGGGTTTCCTGGGATCCACTTAGGCATTTAACTTAGGCAGTCAGCAGCCTGGCTTACCTCCTCGCCCATCCCCAGGCTACTTGGAATTCATTTACTCATGCACCTAGCAAGTGCTTATCGTAAACTGTGCTAGGCACAGCACTAAGCCTTGAGAACGTGGCCCTGAACGTGGGAGGGGAGTCCTGCCTTTAAGATGTTCACAGCTCTGTGGGAACCTGACTCTCCACATAGAGGGAGGAATTCAAGACTATCTCTGACCCTCATTGAAGTAGGCTCTGCTCATTTGGTCGGTATAAGCTCCCAGAGACGTCAAATTAGCGCTGTTTTACAGATGAGGAATAAAGTTCAGAGAGGTTAAGTGGCTTGTCCAGGGCTACCTGGGTGGTTAATGGCGAGCAAGGAGTCACACACAGGATGGCCTCAGCCTGTGTTCTTGCCCTCTGTACTCTGCTGTCTCCTGGTGAGAAAGGATCCTGTTCCCTTCCTCAGTCCCAGCCACAGGGACAGTTGTGGTCTGTCTAGTTCAGTCTGGATGTTTTCCTTTGCTCCTTCCAAACTGACGTGGGGATAGAATCCAGGGGGTTTGTGTGCACAGGTGGCAGAAGGGGTGTCCCTGAATGACACTGTCACCATCAGGAGAATGAAGGGGCGTCTGCTCTGGGCAGGGCATATCTTAGAAGAGGAGGACCCTTAATCCTGACCCTCATCTTAGTGGGGTGCAAGGCTGGGCAGATTCCTGAAAGGATAAATGACAGTCCAGGTCCTTTATCCCCCTCCCCTCCCCTCCCTGCCTCCTGTCTCTCCCCCTCCCTTCCTTCCTTTTCTTTTCTTTTTCTTTTTTAAGTAGTGAACAAGGCTCAGGATCTTTAGTGAAAGGAAGAACTGGGAGTTTCAAACCCAGATCTGAAGCAGTCCAGAGATAGCTGCTTTTTCATCGTGGGAAGGGGGTTGCAGCAGCCTGTTCTCTTTGCGGGAGGATGCAAGGCTCCCTTGGACGACAAATGCCCACGGTGGGGAAGCACAGGACCTTGCTTCCTGAGAAGTGTCCACTCTGGGCTAACGTTTCTGGGCAGGAACAGGCTGGTGAGACTCAGGAACCACCTTTGTGCTTTCAGTGGTGGGCAGCAGAGTAGGGAGCCTGTGCTTGTCAAGGCCTACTGGCAGAGTCTATGGATGGAGCTGCAGGTGGAGGAAGGTGCAGCTCCCGCTCAGTCCCCAGTGCACCAGCGCAGCCCAAAGGAACAGGAGAGACAGGTCTGAGGGGGTCTTTCTGGGACTCAGGCTTCAGTCCCCATCCAGGAAAGGAATCAGGCTTGTCCTCCAGCCTTCCCTACATCCATCTCAAGCCACACACCACATTTGCTTTGTGGAATTATGCAGCCCCTCCCCACCCCCTACAAAATGGCACATCATCCTGGTAGGCAGGCCTGCTGGGTAAGGCAGCCCCAAGATGGGCTCGCTTTCCCTGGAATTCGGATATGGAGCAGAGTGTCATGAGAACTAGAACCACTGGGGAGTTCCCCTTGCCATTGAGGCCCCCCTAGAAACTGCACTTGCGCTGGCTTGCTGAGGCTGGCAGGGATCTGACCTGCCTCTCCAGGTGCTAAGAGGATGGATCTGGCCGTCGCATGCAGAGCTCTTAGCTCGGTCCTGTGGGCTGATTGTGGTAATGGGGAGTACTTGCTCATGCTAAGCCTTGGGTCCCATGAGTTTCCCCTTAGTGTCCTTGTTAGCTAGTTTATTTGGCTAGAGCGGTCCAGGGTCCACTTTTGTGTCTTGCAAGGAGAGGAGCCCACCTGATTGCCTCCCAAGGCTCAATGACCTGTGTGAGCCCCAGGGTTGCTGGGGAGTTCACTCTTGGTAACACCCAGAGGGTCGTTCCAGACTGGCTGGCTGATGTTGCCCAACCCCACCATCTGTTCTCTGCCTTTCCCTGGAGGCCTGAGAATCATTGGAGACCAAGTTGTTTCCCCCAAGTAAAATGTGGGGATGGCGGGATCCAGCAGTTAGTGTAATGGCTATGTCACTGGACTCTCACGTAGTCGACTGCGGTTCGCGTCCTGGACCCGGTGGCTTAAAACTCACGCCGGGCGCGTGTGCATGCGTGCCCAAGATCCCGAGAGGAGAATGGAGGAGAAGGGATTGCGGCGTGACCATCCCCCCTGGGGGGTGATTTCTCGCTTCTGTCTCTAATGTCTCTCTCTGTCTGGCAATGCGCCCTATAGCGAAAATCTCTCAAAAAAAAAATGTGGGGATGGAACCAGTCTTGTTGTAAATGAGAAAGCGAATAATCACCCCTTGGGGGGACGGCCACACTGCAATCACTCCTCTGCTGTGTACTTTGAGAGCTCGCGCACGCGTGCCTGGTGTGAGTTTCGAGTCACTGAGTTCGTGACTCAAACCAAAGTTGGCCATGTGGGAGTCCAGCATCTTAACCACTATGCCACCTACTGGCCCCGCTGCTCATTACTGAAACACAAAACACCCCGTGATGCTCAGCGAAGATTGTTGCTGGCATGAATAAACTATCTTTGTCGTTTAGACATGTTCACCCTGGTTGAGAATGGGGTGAGAATTTGGCTTTCTATGTCTATGGAAAACTGTGTGAAAGGCTTACAACAAGCAAGCCTGTGGCATGGTGGTTAAGGCAGCTGGATCCATGTCTGACTCTGTAGTTCAAGTCCTGGACCCAGCAGCTTGAAAAACACATTGGGTGCATGTGCACGCATGCCCAAAATCTCAAAAGGAGGGAGAAATGGAGAAGAGACTGCGGCATGCAGCCTGACCATTTGCCATGGGGGATGCTTCCTTACTTCCCTCCCCCCAGCACTCATGAGCCCACATACCTCTGGCAAAATAAAAAACAGACAGGCACAACAAGGCTTATAGTGTGTGGCGTTTAGGCAGGATTCGTGGGTGCACTTCCTGCAGCAAAGATGCTCTAGTCCTGGAACTCCATTCTCTCTTCTGAAGACTCAGATCATTGAAGTGGTGGGCACTCTGACGCTCCACACATCTTGTCTCGCCGCTGGTGCTACTTGAGACTTGACAGAGTGCTTCCACACCCCTCATCCCATTTAGACCTTGCCTTAGACATGAAGGTAGCATTCTTGTGCCCATTCACTAGCTGAAGGAAACTGAGGCTCGGGGAGATGAGAAGATGGCAGCAGGCAGTGGCTGGACCAGAACCCGGGTCTTGTGGCTGGCAGCTCAGCCTTCCTTCACTCCCCCACTCATTGCCCTGCTCCACTCAGTCCACGGGGCACAGGGTGAGGCCGCTCAGCTCCCCGTCAGCCCATGAGCCAGTGCCTTCTGACTCGAAAGCATGCTGGGTCCTGGCGTAGCCAATTTCCTCGTGTGCCCTCCTCTGTCCTCCTGCCGTGCAGGTGGGTGTCGTATCCTCAGCCCACAGTCAGACACTGATGCCCCCATGGTCACATAGCTTGGACGCACTGTCTCCTGGCCCACAGGCTTGGCCCGCTCAGAGGTTTCTGGCCTCGGCTTTGCTGTCCTCTGCCTCCTCCCCCACTTCCGCCCTTTCTTGGCTCAGAGAGCAGACATCTGCCCTCGGCCAGCAGCACAGTCCCTGACTCCAAGTATCTGTGCACCCTCTTCCCCTCCAGACTCCCTCCCAGCCCACTGACCCTGCTGACTTAGGTGCCCCCTAAGAACAGTGGCAGTGGCATGTTGGGGAACAGTCTGTTCAAACCACCCTTGTCTGGGGCTGGAGATGGTTGAAGTTGGTCTCCCTTCTGAGCAGAGCTCTTGAGGGTGGGAACCCTCACCCCTCAGAGTCCTGGTCCCAGGCCTGGCTCTGAGCGCATAGCTCACTGGGATGTGTGTGGTGAATGAATGCATGGTGTTTTCCCTGATCCTGAAGTCCAGTCCAGACACGGGGCCCAGGCTTGTTTTCTGGCCCTGCCGGTCACCTCTGCAAGTTCTTTCCAGTGTGAGAATGTGTCCGATGTCCGCTTGGTCCACCATCACTCACAGGGCACCATGGCTGGTTCCTTGGGGGTGAGCCAACAGTGCGAGGCAGTGGGCAGACCAGGGGCCATCTCAGTAACCACACCGTTTCTTCTGAAAAGTACGTGGATGTTTGAACACTCCTTCTGGGTTCTCCTTGGGAAGGGACTGTCCTTGATTGGTGATGGTGGAGGATTGGGGGAAGGAAAGGAAGGCCAGAGAGGGGAGAGAGAAAGGAAGGGAGGAAGCAGCATTTACTGAGCAGCTACTACGTGTCCATCCCTGTGCCCACCACGTGCACACAGGGAGATAATATACTCTGCATTTTACAGATGAGGGAATGAGGCTTAGTGAGAGTGTGTGAGCTGCCTGAGGTCACTGTGAGGTGCAGTTGGATTTGCACTCGGACACCGATTTTGCACGTCTCTTGCCAACTACGAGTTCTGTGGCTTATTCTGCTGGTACTTGAAATCAGCCTTGGTGGGAGTATTTACACCACGGAAATGAGCAAACACTGCCAATCGGGGCTCTCCCCACCCCAGAGCCCCAGAGCTACTTGTTAAGCATTTGCCAGCACCCACCACTGGGCATGCCCATTCTTCCACAGTTACTGGCTCTGCGGGACAGCCTTGGGCTGTGATTTGGTTTCCCTCCGAACTGAGTTCAAAGAACCACTTCCCGGGAACCAGCAGTTAGCATAATGGCTATGTTGCTGGATTCCCACGTAGTCGACCGCAGTTCGTGTCCCGGACCCGGTGGCTTAAAACTAACGCCGGGCGCATGTGCATGCGTGCCCAAGATCCCGAGAGGAGAGTGGAGGAGAAGGGATTGCGGCGTGACCATCCCCCCTCGGGGGTGATTTCTCGCTTTCTGTCTCTATGTCGCTCTCTGTCTGTCTGGCAAGCGCATGCGCCCTACAGTGAAAATCTCTCCAAAAAAAAAAAAGAAAGAGCCACTTCCCAGCAGAGGATTCTTGGGCATGGCATTACCCATCAGAGTCTTCATTTCCTTGTCTTTTTTAAGAAATTGTTTTATTTAACTTTATTTATTTATTAATTTAATTTAATCAGAGAGGGATAGAGTGAGAGAAAGAGAGAGCATGTAAGGGAAAGTGAGAAAGTAAGCCACCAGGTCCGGGACTTGAACCACATCCAGTCATGTGGGAGTCTAGCGCCCTTAACCACCATACCACCTGCCAACCCCTTCCTTGTCTTAAAACTGGAGGACGTCGTGGGGATGAATGAACTAATACGTGAAAGCACCTGGCATGGACTTGGCCCTTTCCTTCCTCCCATCTCCACCCTCAAGGTGAGATCACCTGGAGACTTGGGAGTCAAGTCAGTGGGTCCAGTCACTTCTGATAACTGAGCAGCTGCCCCAGGCCTCATTCTGGACTGGCAGAGACCTCCCCCAGGCCATTCAGGTCGCTGGCACCCCCACACAGCACAAACTTGTTTGAGAGCCACAAAAGATCATGTATAATCAAATGGCCGATACCAGGCATCACCCCTTGGGGATTAGAGGAATGACCCAGGAAGGCTCTGAGAAGTAGAAGTTCTTGGTAGATGGGCGGGGGTCCTGGGCAGGGGGCACAGCACACGCGGAGACCGGGAGGAGGAGCAAGAATGCCGTCTGCAAGGGTGAAGGGTACAGGTGGCGGGGCAGCTGCCTCACCTGAGAGCAATGCTCTCATTGGGAAGTTGGGAGAGAGGGCGGAGAAGTTGGCAGAGGCCTGCCCGCCGGGGCCGGGTCTGAGTCTGAGAGAGGAGAGATGCCCCAGAGCAGTGCTGGAAGGAGAGTCATTGAGCTCTTCTGGGCCACCTGAAGCTGGAGAGGCTTGGAAGTGCCATTGGGCTATCAATGACTGCTCCAGGCTGCCCAAGGAGGCGATAGACTCTGGGAGAAAAGCCACTCTTTGGAGGCGCCCGCTTCTCCTAGGGTGTCCAGGTCTAGCCCTAGGTCTGGCCAGGAGGGAAAACCAGGCCTCCACTCAGGCCCTGCCAACCCCAGGAGAGGAGAGGGTCCTCCTGGAGAGAAGCTTCTAGATCCCCAGCGAGTGTGGGCTCGGAGCGTAGGGTTCAGAACCTGTCCCCACCACCTGCTGCTGTGTGAGCTCCAGTAACCTGTTCATTGCTTTTGGCCTTGGTTCTTCCAACCGTACTTGTGGCTCTCCGTGGGGCCTCGTGTGCAGGGGCCTCTGGGAAGGGTAAACTGGACGGCAGGGAGAGTCCACATGCACAGTGCCTAGCACGTAGCAGGTGTTTGAAAGCGGCTGCTGCGGTTGGGACGTCTGGCTTCCTACTGTGTGTCAGTACACTCCCCTAAAGTGTTTGCTCATCTCGGTGCCTGGGAGGAGGAGGTGCTATCAGGCCCCCTGCCACAGAACTCCCACCAACCCTCAGGTTGGGAATTACGGAGTGTCAAGGCCGAGGGGAGCGGAGGAATGATCTGCGCCCCTCCCCGTTTGAGAAACTGAGACATGAGGCAGGAATGACTTTCTTTGGCACACATGTCCACCATGACATGGAGACATGTCTCCTCCCGTGAAGTCCTGGGGACCTATCCCAGGGCTTGGCCAGGTGGGCCCAACACCTGAAGTGCCTTGTATGGGGGACCACTGGGGTCCCCGGAACAGGGTGGGGACCTTGGCGGCCCTCCAGTGGGAGCAACCTCGTCCATCATAGGAGCGGCTTGGGAGGGAAGCGGCTGAGCACGGGGCTTTTTGTTCCTTTGCCAAGCTATTCCCTTTGCCCTTTTGTTTCTCTGTCTGCAGAGGCACTCAGCGCTCCTCTGATGGGCTTGTTTGTCACCAATCGCTGGCGCTTCCATTATCTCCGAGGCCCCATCTTTTCCGCCCTCTCCTCAGCGCCCCAGAGGAAGGCGTCCATCAGCATCATCGGCTGCCTGGCTGTCCTGGGCAGGCCCGGGGGGCAGGGCAGCCTGGCTCGGTGCACTGGCAGGGGAGGACAGGGCTGGGGTGCCAGAGGGTGGGTCGCTGCAGCTCCTGAGTACTGCTCCAGCCCCAGAGTGTGGGTTAGTCAAGTGGGTATTCAGGCCACACAATAGCCGAAGGCCAGGTGTCTGCTTCCACAGAAGCAGGTGATGAGTGGCTAATGTCACCCTGCACCTAAAGTCCCAGGCGGGGGCGGAAGGAGTGAGGTGGGGGGGCGGCAAAGGCAACCACATCACAAAGGCTTCTTTGTTCACTTCAAGCAGGGAAGTGGGGTGGAGGAGCTCAGCTTGGAGGAGAAAAGGCATCAGAAGGCAGGCCAACTCCTAGGGTTCATGGCCTGACTGGGGAGCCTTGGGGTGGGGGTAGGAGACAAACAACCTGTGGGGAGGAGTGGGGGTTCTCTATTGGGGAGGAGTTCACGGTCCTCGGGGTGGGCTGGTTGTGAGAGCAGCTTCCTGTGTGAGGGAGCAGTGCGTCCCTTCCTTTCCTTTCCTTCCCTTTCCTTCCATCCTTCCATCCCTCCTTCCTTCCTTCCTTCCTCGTCCTTCCATCCCTCCTTCTGTCCTTCCGTCCTTCCTTCCTTCCTTCCTTCCTCTCTCATTCATGTAGCAACTATTTATGGATTGATTCCTGGGACCCTGGACTGTATTGAGTTCTAAAAATCCAGAGGGGATAACAGACAGGCAAGTGCTGGCCCTCACGGGACTCGGTCTAAAGGCCATGCTGTTCAATACACGGCCGCGAGTGACCATCAACGTTTCAGGTAAAACCAAAGCGTCTCGACTCCTTCTTAGCTGAGTTCAACAACAGTCAGTCCTGCACCCACACTAGCCCCCTCGTGTGCTCGCTAGCCGCTGTGGCTGGGGGGCCCCCTGCTGGGTGGGGCGGGGGTGGGGGCGTTTCCTCAGTCGTGTGCTCTCTAGCCGCTGTGGCTGGTGGCCACCATGCTGGATGGTGCAGATGTGGAGCATTTCCGTCAAGGCAGAGACTTCTACTGGGCGGCAGGAGTCTGGGGAAATGCCCTTCTTTAGGTGGGCACGGCCACCAGCATGAAGTAACACGAAATCACAGAGGGCCGTTTACCCTTCTCAGATTGTCCTTCTAGCTGTGCCCATTAGAAAACTCAAGGTGATGCCATTATGTCTTTTAAAAAATTAACTTTTTTAGAATTACCTATTAATTTTATTTATTATTATGAGTATTTTTAATTTGCATCGTTTTCATTTCAATTTTCAATATTCATCATATTTTCAACATGACACGGAGACAGATCTCCTCCCTTGAAGTCCTGGGGCCCTATCCCAGGGCTCGAAGGTGGACCCAACACCTGAAGTGCCTTGTGTGGGGGACCATCGGGGTCCCCAGAACAGGGTGGGACCCCTGTGCTTGGCAGCACTTCAGTGGGAGCAGCCTTGTAAATCATAGGAGCGGCTTGGGAGTCACCGGGGAGGAAGCAGCTGAGCACTGGGCCTTTGGTTCCTTTGCCAAGCTCTGAACACTCATTCACCAAAGAGACACAGAGAAGGGGACAGAGAAGAGTAAGAACGCAAGCCACCAGGTCAGGGACTCGAACCACACTCAGCCCTGTTGGAGTCCAGTGCCCCAGCCACCATGCCACCTGCTGGCCCTGTTACTATGTCTTTAATGCCCTTCCATTACTTGCTAATCTCTCCAACAAAAAGATAACAGGTCTAGAACAACAAGTCTTCCCCAAGCCAGAGGGAGCATGAGCTTTTTTTAAAAATATATATATATATATTTATTTAACTTTATTTATTCATTCATTTATTTTAATTTAACCAGGGAGAGGTTTTTGCTATAGGGCGAAACCAGAAAGACAGAGAGACAGAAAGCGAGAAATCACCCCCTCTCCAGGGGCTGGCCACGCCGCAATCCCTTCTCCTCCATTCTCCTCTTGGGATCTTGGGCACACACACACACATGCCTGGGGTGAGTTTAAGCCGCCGGGTCCAGGACTCGAACCACAGTCGACTACATGGAAGTCCAGCGACATAGCCATTATGCCAACTGCTGGTCCCGGGATCAAGATTTTTAATAGTAATGTGTTTTTTTCATTGTAATTATTTTTCAGTCACTCTCTGTTTAAGGCAAGTGATACTGGTTTGCTTTGGGGGTGGTGATTTAAATTCTCTCTCACTTTTTTTTAGTGGCTTTATTTAAGTAAAAAGCGAGTAGAGTTAAGAAAAATGTTAAGTACATAGTGGAGCAGGTGGCACACAGATATGGCAGTCTGTGAAGGTGACAGTGTGAATGTCTGCAGTTAGAAACCGGAGCAGTTGGAACAACACGGGCTTCGGAGCAGACGGAGCGAGATGGGAGTTTCAGCACCACCATTTGTAAGTTCTGTGACTCTGGGCAAGTTACTATGCTCTACCTGTCAGGCTCCGGCAGGGCACAGTAAGCTCAGCCTGGGGCATCTGGCGGAGCATGTTAAAGGGACTGTTGCATGGTGTTTGGGGACGGCAGCAGGGGAGGGTGCAGCCTGGGGCGTGGGGAGCCTGGAGGAGTAGATGAGACCAGCAAGCAGGCTATGTAAAAGGGACTACCTGACAGCACGGTGGCCCTCAGTAAGGGGGTGCAGCCAGTTCTTGGGGACCTGGCAGGGAGTCAAGGGCAATATAGGCCAGCTTTACCCTACTGCTGCCTTTGGGTGTCTTGTGGGTCTGACTCTTCCTTCCAATCTTAATGAGAGTCCATGCAGGTCGACCTCCCTGCAGAGCTGGTAGAGAAGGGAGGAGAGCTGGGTGCAAGCAGCAGGGATCCAGCACAACCCTCTAAGCCTCAGTTTCCCGGTCTGTAAAGTGGAGACTGCGCTTGCTACCCAACAGTGCCGTGCTGGTGAAACCAGACATGTACGGGTCTAACCGTCAGCAGCTGTTTACCTTCACAGCCACAGCAGCAATACCATGCCCGCTCGGTGCCCAGTCCCGCGCTGGGGGCTGGGTCTCTCCTGAGCCTCGAAGTGCCATCTGGATATGGAGCTTTAGGAGGGTGGACCAGCTTTTCAGAGTCTGTACATTTGAAGGGACAGTCAACTTTGGGGATGCATCGCAGTTTGCAAAGGGGAAGCCCCGGTACGCTCCACTGCATGGTATTGACTTCTGTGATGTGCCGTCCCCACTCAAGCCTCCTCAAGGTCCCTGTGCCTCCTCTGTTCCCCAGTACATCTTACTGATTGATTACTTCACCCCAGGGCACACTGATTCGTCATTTGCCGGTCTATTTTCCAGCCTATTTCCCACGGAGATGTTCTTTCTCCTTAGATCCATTTAGGTTATCTTTCCTCCCATCCCCACTGGCTCCTTCCATGGGCAGCCCAGTCCACATCACTCATGAATAGCCTCAAAGCTCTCGCCTTCCGAGTGAAAGGGCAGGTGTTCTCCAAGCCTCAGCTTCTCCTGCTGGAGGCTGCTCCCCTCGCCCTTGCAGGTAGAGAAGGGAGGACGCTGTCGAGGGAGCCCTTCAGACCACTGGAGGTCCGTCCTTCACCTGAAAGCTGGAAGTGCCATCAGCGCAGTTGGAGGGACCTTCTCTCAGTAAGGAGTAGCTGGCATTCCGGAGTAGCGGGCTTCTAGTGGAGAGAAATGGCCCTTGGGAAACCATCCACTGGCATCCCCCTCCGCTCCCAACTTCTGAGCTGGCAGAGGTGGGTGTTCCCCCCCGACCCTCTAATTTCCTTTGTCCAGCCCCTTCCTCCAACTACCTGGCTGTTCAAATTGACTTTGATGAGGACTAATTTTGCCGGTTGAGATTCATAGACGCTAACGTACTCGATGCCTTGCTGAAATTGCTGTGACAAATACCAGTGACAATTTCTTCCCTGGCTGATTCTCTAAAGTGCTCCGGGCAAGACAGAATGCCCCTGCCCCTTGCCGACATGCCATCTGTCGACTCCACCATCCTCTGCCAGCCCTGCCTTTTGCCCTGCTCTGATGCAGGTCGCTCAGACCTCTCCCAGCTCAGCAGTGTGTGGCCCTTTAGGAAGGCATGGTTGCCAACTGGGGGTCAATATTCTTTGGGGAAACTCTGCTCAGGCTCCCTTGCTCTCAGGGTCCAAGTGGGCCGAGGTCGGCTCAGCCCCTGTTCCATCCACCTGACTTCTGACGGGCTTGGATGAGGACTGTTTTCCAGTTGAATACAGTGACGTGTTTTGCAGGCTGGTCTTCCCTCCTGGCACTGGTATGTCACCTCCACCTCCTGGGCAGAGTCCTGGGCTGCAGAGGTGGCTGTCCCCTGTGGTGGCAGTGGTGTAGGCTGGCCAGCTCTGCCTGGGCATGGTACACGAGTTTTGTCATATCTGTATCCCTTCTGTACTAGTGTTTACTACACAATTTTCTTAAAATCAAATCTGAATCGATTCCCTCTTTTTGTTTCTCTTGTACAAAGGAAGAGTGTATGGGTTTGTTGTATCGATTATATATTTTTCTTAGTGATAAAATAAATATGTGATTGTTTGAAGATTTTAAGATGCTTCCCCAGACCACCACGCATCACCCTGCAACCCACTTGGGGGAGGACCAGCTTATGGAAAGGGCACCCCCTAGCAGCTCTGAGTCCCGGGAGTGATCGACTTTCACCTCACTCGTCTGGGCCTTGGGTCCATAGAATTAAGGGGTGAGTCTGAATCATCCTCCTCTAAGAGGATGGTTTAAAGTTTATTTTATTTACTGAGAGGCTGGACTAGGGGTACCTCGGCAGAGTTTGGCCACACCACTATCCTCTCCTCAGCCTCCCAGTCAGCCAGGACCATGGGCATGCCCAGTGTATTCATGAGAACCTGGGATCTGAACTTGGGCTTCGCATGTGGCTCCAGTACGGCACAGTGGTGCCCCACGGCGTATGCCCCTGTCCTGGGCCCCTCTTAAGATTCTTTGATGGGCAGTGAGATTTAGAAAAGCACCCCATCTAGGTCCAGAATATTTCCTTCCAGACTTACCCGATGGCCCCGGAGTCCCCCCCCAGGATGAAGCATCCTCTCAAGAGCACCCTGGTAAAGGGCAGTGATGAGGGATGCCCTGCTAGCTGCTCACCTCCTGGGAGCCCAGGACTCAGCCTCATGTCAGGTCTTACTCTGTAGCCATCACTGGGCACCTGTGCCGGGTCAGGCCCTGTGCTGGGCTGGGGCTGCAGAGATGGGTAAGACCCAGTGCCTGTCCTCAAGGAGTGTGTAGTCTTGTGGGGTGGATAGGCAGGCAAACGAGTAAATTATGGTATACTATGGAAAATCCTCTAATTAAAATACTGCCACGTCCTTGGAGAAATGCAGAAAAGGGCTATCTAATCTCCCTGAGCTGTTGGAGAAGGTCACAGATCTCTAGAAAGTGACCCTGAGGGGTCTTGCAGGGTGCCAAGTGAAGAAGAGAGGGGAGAGATTCCAGGACGAGGCAGCAGGGAGGATAAGGATGCATAGGCTGGAAAGGTCCTGCAGCACCTGGGAGGTGGGGGTGAGGGAAAGAAGTGCGACCAGAGGTGACTCAGAGGCAGGGGAGGGCGTGTGCTCCAGGTGGCTGGTCCTGCAATTGGGTTTCCTAGGTGGGGCCCCTCAGGTCCACTGACCCTCTCAGCAGGCCTTCTTCCCCCACCCCCAAAACCACTGCTGGTGCCATTGGCTCCAGGCAGTCAGGGCAAACACTGCAGGCGAGCAGGGCTTCAGGGCAGGCTGGACTCTTTCACAGGTGCCCCCTCTTCTAGTATTGTTTTTAGCTGTTTCCTCCTTTTAACCCAGGCTCTGCAACTGGGCCGGCCAGCCTGTAATAAAGCAGCCTCCCTCAGATGTGTGTATTGAGGCGAAGACCGCTGGACGTGATGTCCAAGAGGTTCTTCTCTGCCTGGGCCTCCGTGTTCTCACCTCGGGTGCTTACAGACGGTGATGAATGCACGCTGCGCACCAGGCACTGTCACAAGCTCCTGCTCAGGGGGACTCAGTTTTTAAATCTTTACGACTTCCCCAAGGAGGAATATGCACTAAGCCCATCTTATAGAAGAAGAAACTATAGCACAGAGAGGCTAAGTCACTTGCTCAGGGTCTCCCAGCTGTTAAGTGGCCATGCTGAGTTTTGAACCCATCTGACCTGCTGTCTGATATTCTGTTCTTGCTTCTCCTGGAGCAGTCCCTTCCCTTGACCCTAAGCAATTCTGGGCCTCTCTAGACCTCCCATCCTAGCCAGATGTGGCTCCTGAGGGTGCAGAGGCTCCGCTGGTGGTGGCCCAGGACTCCTGCTGGGCCCAGCCCTTCCCTACCTTGGCAGTCTCTGGGTGGCCATGGCCCTGTTGCCCCCGACCTTATTATTTTGTTAGTTTCCTTCCAGCACACTATTGAAAGCTTCCCGCAGAGAGCGTGCAGCACAAGACTTTAACATGTAAAGGGCTTTACTTAAACAACGTGACTGCCCTTGCAAAGCAGGAAGAAGCGCGCGTGGTGGTTCCGCTCCGTACGGCGCGTGGGTCTAAGCAGATGAGCGTGGGACTCAGTGGATGCGCAGGTGACCATGGGGACATGGTTCATGGAGAAGGGCACTCAGGGGTGGGTCTCCCGTCCCAGCAAGCGTAGCCTCAGAGGGGACCTGCTGTGCACAGGCTTCTGAGAAGAGGATGGGTGACAGCTGAGGGGCCCCACGGGGGTGGGGATGGAAAGCTGGACAAGAACCGCCTTAGTCCACCCCTCAAGCCCTCAGCGCTGAGGACACTGCTCCTCACTGCCCCCGGGCCTGTGCACACACTTGCCGCTGCTGGAACCCACCTCCTTTTGGACCGTTTCCTCTCTGTGACTCGGGTCTCGTCTGACACATCACTTCCTTCATTCATTCACGGCTAACTTCTCGCACTGACTGTGTGTACAGCACCCTGGGTACTCTCGAGCCCCCAAAGGTGGCCCTCTTCCTGCCCCTCACCTGGCACAGGTTCTGGAGCGGAGCGGGCATGAGCAGTGCCAGGGAATTGACGGAGTCCTGCGCAGGCGCTCTGGGAGCCAGATGAAGGGCCGCTAGTCTCTTTGCAGACATTGAGAACTCTGGAGGAGCCGACTGGAGATGGCAGGGCCATACGCATTCGGGGTAGGGAGAAGTCTGAGTTCTGCTCCTTCCTTCATCATCCATCCATTCGGCAACGTTTTGGAGACCCGCCATGTTCCTGGTCACGTGCTGGGCCCTGGAGATAGTGGTGGGTAGGCCAGGATGAAGCTGCCTTGCCTCCTAGAGCGTAGCTAGGACATACCCAAGCCTGCCACGCAGCAGAGGGCGGGAGCGGCAACCGCATGGGGAGCAAGGCTGGGGTCAGACGGGTCCCACCTACTGAACATCTAAACGCCAAGCCCTAGCCCTGTGCAGGTCCGAGGCTGCAATCAAGTAAAGAAACACACTCACCGATGACCACCGTTTGGAAGGAGGAACACAGGGTAGTGGGGTGAGTAGGGACTAGGAGAGGCCCGACAGTCAGGAAGGACCCCAGTGAGACCCGGAGAGAGCTGGGCCTTGGAGGATGGGAGAGTGTAGACAGGATTTGGTGAACCATGCTTTCTGAACTGTGCGGCGTGGAACCCTAGTGTCCCCTGAGAACACTCCGGGAGACCAGATGTGGGTCAGGATGTTGGCGAGGGCCTTTGTCCCCACATCACGTCGAGAGCTCTCTGTTCTTCGGCAGACTGGGCGTCTACTCCAGCTCCTCTGTGAATGAACGCAGAACAGCCAGGAGAGGAATTTGAAAGTGGGCGAGGTGAGCGATGGGAGGGAGGGGGTCTTGACCGTCTGGGCTAGAGAGGTTCCGGAGGTTTTCTGTTTGGGCTCCCCCTCCTCTCCCCTACATGTGGGGAACCGAGGGCCCGGTGAAATGTGCCAGGTCACCAGCAGGTAGGGCCGAAGTCTGATTTCCTCCCCTTTGCGAGCTGGGAGGGCGGCCCATGAGTAGGCCTGCTGTGGGAGCCTAGGCTACCGTGGGGTACCCTGATGGTGGCCCCCGATTTGTGCCGCTCTCATCTCCAGCCAACCTCAGGACACCCCCTAGAAGGCCCTCTCCTCTGCCAGCCCAACTGCTCTGCCCCACCCTCAGGGGAGCCCTGAATTAAACGAAATATTTTATGATCCCACGCTTCGTTATGTTTTATTAAAAGTGCCCGTGCTGGCTTCCGCTGGCGCAGCTGCTGGTCCTGTCCTGAGGCTTCCTCTCCCCTGCACCCCCACCTCCCCTGCAGCGACAGCTGGTCCACGCCCTCCTGCTCCTTCCCAAGCAGGGCCTCAGTCCTGTCAGGTGCTGATGAGATGAAGGGGACCCTATAGGTGAGGACCGAGGGGGGGGGAGGACTTCCAATAATCACACGTCCCTAACCCCATCTGGCCCTGCAGCTACCCCGGAGGGAAAGGGTTCCGAGAGGCTGAGGGATGAGTCCTGAGTCCTGCAGCAGGTGGGTCGCCCCAGTCTGTGTTCTTGACCAGTCACGGTCCAGCCACTGGTGACCACAGGGAGTGGCTTGCTGCCTGCACCTGTCGTTTCAATCTGGAGGCGCGAGAAAGGCCATGATATTCAGTGTCTCCGGCGGAGATGCAGCCCTGGCCAGGAGGTGCTGTGGCACGTCAGAGGGCCAGGTGGGATGTTAGGGTATGGCCCGCCACGGTCTCAGCGGCAACCGAGTCACCTGCTAGATGTGACATCTTTGGCAAGGCATGTGCTATGGCTTGGGTGTCTCCCAAAACTCATGTGGGGGGACGTGGTCGTATTGTGAGGAGTTTGGAGGAAACTTTATGTCTTCATGGTGCCAGAAGG
>NW_006159616.1:6018090-6022477 GCF_000334495.1 Tupaia belangeri chinensis | reverse complement strand
GGATTAGGGGCGGGGTGGGGGGGGGTAGGGGGAGGGAAGGAGAATAGCAGACACACCTGCTCCTGTTCTCTCAGGATGTGATGCCCTGGTGGGAAGACCTGCACCAGATGTGGTCCCGAGACCTGGCTCCAAATCAGGAGCTGGAAAAGTCTCTGTCCTCGTAACTGCCCATCTCGGGCGTTTTCTGCAGGTAGCAGAGGCCGGGACGGGAACAGCATGTAACCGCCCTGACCTCAGTGTCCCACCTGTAACATAGAGACATAGAGTAGTGTTTATCCCTTTTGGGGGGATTGCCCAGAGCACCTGACACCTAGCAGTCCCTCAGCACGCGGTGGCAGTGGTTTTTGGTGGGGTTTTACTTAAAGAGAGGGCATTTCATCAGATCTTCATTCCGGAGCAGAGAGGAACGGGCACCTTGCTGCTGCTTCCTAGTTAGTGCTAATGGAGAACTCGCTGTCCGTTCACTGGTTACCTCAGTGCCTTCTGGTCTGCGACCGCGCACCTGAGGATGGTGGGAACTACAGGAGAGCTTCGGCCTGGTGGGTGAGGCAGAGGTAAGCAGGGGCCTAACCTGCCTCTGGAAGTTGCCCCGCTGTAAGGAGAGTGGAGGGGCTGTGGGAGAGTGGCCACCCCGGGCAGAGCAACTTCTGTAGATTGAGGGGTCAAGGGAGACTTCTGGAAGGAGGTGCCTCTGAGCTAACCATGGAGGAGAAAGGAAGCAGGGGAAGCCTGGTCCAGCCCCGACACTGGCATCTCCTGGAGCGGATGACTCCTTCTGACGGGCCTTCTCTGGCCCTGTCCCCATCCCTGGGAATTGGACACCTTCAGTCCCCTGCTGCCAGTGATGCAAACTCAGCTGGCCCACAGTGGTGTCCCTATGGCCCTGGGGGGACCTGAGAAACGAATGTTCCAGACCAAGCACCGAGAGCAGGTTCAAAGGAAGCAGGAGGCAGGGGACCTCACTGAGCACATTCCGGACGGAGCTGTTCTGGTTTAATTCCTGCAGAACTCTACCGGGTGGGTCTTACTGCTTTACCCATCTGGCAGATGAGAAGGCCGAGGCTGGAGGGGCATCCCCACGGCTGGTTTGTGGATGAGGCCTGCCGGTGTCACTTCTGCATTAGGCTGTGCTCCTCACTCACCTGCGTGTCTACGGGAAGGTGATGCGGGGCAAGAGCCCACCTCGCACTTCTCGATCCACCCTGACCGCCAGGATGCTCTGTGCTGGGGCTGGAGCCTCGAGCAGGTGTGGGTGCGTGGGCCGAGTGGCAGGGCGCCCGTGGCGTATTGATGGCCCTCAAAGCTGGCAGGCGTCGGGAGGCAGAAAGGTATTAATTAGCAGTTATTCCCCGGCAGTGAGGAGACGGATAGAGATTAAGGTGGCGGCCCGCACATCCGCTTCGTAGCGGCCGAGGAGCAGCAGTGAATCAGTGCTCTGAATCGATGCTGTGAGAGGGAGATATGTTCTAATCTTATTAACGGTATAGCATTACAGCACGGCCGCGGAGGGTCCCTCGCTCCAGGGGCTTGGACCTCGGGGAGGGCACCAGGATGGGGAGTTTTGCAAAGGCGGGGGTAGGGAGCTGGGAGGTAGGAGGTATGAGAGGCAGGAGAGTCTTCCCAGGGTTTCTGCCACAGACGTGGTCCTACTGTGTGTTCCCTCTCGTTCCCCCCACAAACAGAGGGCTCTAGTGGACTGCCTGACACGGGTGCTGATCTGTCTGCACCCCAGTCGGGAGGGCTCTGTGCCACCCCTGGTGGAGGCTCAGGCTGAGAGACAGGATGATGGGTGGAGGCTGGCATCTCTGGGGGAACGTGAGGAGAGAGGGTGGCAATCAGGCGAGCCACCCTGGAGAGCCTGCCTTGACGGGTGCCAGGTCACACTCAGAGCGCAGAGAGCAGATGGCCCGGGGGGAAGTGTGACTGCTCAGAGCGGCCCCAGGGTCTGGCCTCATCTCTGGACAGCAGAAGCCTGAGTCCTGGGACAGCAGACAGCGTCGTGGGTACGTCCCTGGACTCCCACGTGGCCGCCTGTCATTCGAGTCCTGGACCTGGTGGCTTGTGCCTATGTGTGCACACCCAAGACCACGGGAGGAGGACAGAGAGGGGAAGGTGGCATGGCCACCCTTCCTGGGAGGTGACTTCTCACTCCCTCTCACTGTGTCTGTCTCCCTTTCTCTCTCTCTCTCTCTGGTGATCGCACGTGCCCTAAGGCAAAAATCTCTTATAAAAACTAATTAATTTAAAAAATAAAGTCGCCCCAGCAAGAGAGGGGGACACCTGTGAGGTCTGGCCTTTGAGGGGAGCATAGGGTCTAGAAACAGGACGTCCTCTTCCTCCCCCCTTCCTCGTTTCTCTCCACACCAGCACCACAGTCTCCAAGGGAAGGAGACCAGCAGACAGAGAAAAGGTGGAGGAACGCACCGAACAGGACCCCTAGGAGGGATCTCAAGCACCCCACCTCCTGGTGCCCCTGGGCAGCCAGCTCGTGGGCCTCGTTTCCCCTGCATGTTCTCTGGGGGCTCTCCTGGCTACAGCATGCTCTGGCCACTAGCCGGCTGCTGTATCACTTAATCCTCTCAGTAGCCCTGTGATGTAAGCACGATTAGCCCCGTTTTACAGACAGGCAAACCGAGGCGCTTGCTCGAGGGTCCACAGCTAGTGAGTGTTGGCTCCTGGATTCAAACCCCGGGCAGCCAACTGGCAGAAGCCCAGGCTCTTTCCTGCACGGCACCTGCTCCTTGTCTCAAAGCCAGCAAGTCGTGGGGAAAACACGTCACCTGGGAAAGGCTATGAGGGGAGGCAGCCCTCCTATGGGTGTACCATAGGGCCTCCTGGGGGACCCTTCCCCACTCGGGGAGGGCGCATCAGGCAGATTTTCATTTTTTTCTTCTCCGAGTGTTTTGAAAACAGAAACTACACTGGTAGCCCAGGGATGAACTCCCAGCCCCAGCTTCTGTACGCAGAGGTAGTCCGAGACATCACCCCTTCCTGTCCTGCACTGTGATTCCCCTAGCTAGACATATAAAGTGAACAGGTAATGGATATGGGCCTAGGTTCAAATCCTGGCCCAGACCTACTGGCTGTGTGACGCTGGGCAGTTACTTGACCTCTCTGGGTCCTGATTTTCTCATCTATAAAAGGGGTAATAATGAACTGCCACATGGGGTTGTTACGAGAACCAAATGACATGATTTTATCTCTTTGTTCACTCATAGAAAGATACTTTGTAAAATGTAATTTTATTAGGTACAGTAACACCTGCTGCTGCAATAAACAAATCTCCAGATTCCCTGGTTGCAAACCCAGCAGAAGTTTATTTTTAGCTCACATAATGGTTCATTGCCAGTTCTCTGTAGGTGGTGCCTTTTCTCCAGGCAGAGACGCAGGGATCCAGGCTCCTCCTGTTACATGGCTCTGCCATCTTCCGGAGCTTCGGGCCTCCCTTCCAGCCAGTAGAAGAGGGATGAGAAAGCAGAGAAGTGTTTTCCACTTGAAAGCCTGGACCAGCACTTCCTTCCCTCCAGGTCCCTGCAGTCACTGGCCCCACTGGCATACAGGAGAGGCTGGGGTGCATCGGGAGGGGTGGTCGGTCTCTCAGAGACAGCCCTGAGCTCTGTCCAGGGGCGGGGGTGGGGAGGAGGCGTGAAGCTGGGTGGCTGGATGCTGTCTCTGTCCGCTAAGTGCCCCTTTAGCTGGCCTGCTTCACCTGCTCTGTGAAATGCAGGAGACCAGCGTCCCTGTTCACCCTAGTGATGTACCCTGGCTTATGAATGTCTGTACTGTTGGCAGTTAGGGCTGTACTGGGCACAAAACATGTGTTTATTAATATTGGGAGGGACAGACGGGTGGGAGAAATGATAGCTGGTGAACCCCACAGTGACCTGTGACTAGCAGAACCCCTAGATCTCCCCTGGATTTCCAGTCAGACCTGTGGGCAGAGGGCCCCTGCCTGCCTGGGTGACTATTAGGGTCCCCCACTGACCATGGGGCATGCCAGAGGCAGGTTTTCAGTCTGCCTGACGGGAGCCTTAGAAGAGGAAGACCTTTGGGAAGGTCAGCTTTCAGCCGGGTCTGAGCCATGGCAGCCCCAGCCTGTAGGCACAGGGTGGCCGAGATGGCCCGGGGTGCATTCACTCCCAGACTGTCACAGGACTGTAGTCGGTGTGTCCCGAGCCCAGGCTGCCTCTTTCCCAGGACTGCCGGGGAGGAGAAAGAGGGGTTTTCCCTTCCCTTGGCAAAACTGGGGAGTAGGAACCCTGACTCACAGGCAGCCCGGATCTGTGCTGCTCCGCCTTCGGGTGAGGGACAGCTGCTGAATTCAAGGGCGCTTTCGACTGCCCCAGGGTGTCCCTAAACGAGCCATCACTGAAGAGGCTGCAGAGGC
>NW_006159616.1:6013684-6014123 GCF_000334495.1 Tupaia belangeri chinensis | reverse complement strand
TGGCATGCAGGAGAGGCTGGGGTGCATCGGGAGGGGTGGTCGGTCTCTCAGAGACAGCCCTGAGCTCTGTCCAGGGGCGGGGGTGGGGAGGAGGCGTGAAGCTGGGTGGCTGGATGCTGTCTCTGTCCGCTAAGTGCCCCTTTAGCTGGCCTGCTTCACCTGCTCTGTGAAATGCAGGAGACCAGCGTCCCTGTTCACCCTAGTGATGTACCCTGGCTTATGAATGTCTGTACTGTTGGCAGTTAGGGCTGTACTGGGCACAAAACATGTGTTTATTAATATTGGGAGGGACAGACGGGTGGGAGAAATGATAGCTGGTGAACCCCACAGTGACCTGTGACTAGCAGAACCCCTAGATCTCCCCTGGATTTCCAGTCAGACCTGTGGGCAGAGGGCCCCTGACTGCCTGGGTGACTATTAGGGTCCCCCACTGACCCTG
>NW_006159616.1:5975835-6013452 GCF_000334495.1 Tupaia belangeri chinensis | reverse complement strand
GGGTCCTTAGAAGAGGAAGACCTTTGGGAAGGTCAGCTTTCAGCCGGGTCTGAGCCATGGCAGCCCCAGCCTGTAGGCACAGGGTGGCCGAGATGGCCCGGGGTGCATTCACTCCCAGACTGTCACAGGACTGTAGTCGGTGTGTCCCGAGCCCAGGCTGCCTCTTTCCCAGGACTGCCGGGGAAGAGGCTGCAGAGGCTCTTGGCAGTGCCCCACCATTTCTTCCTCCTGCAGCAGTGGGCCTGCTCTGAGCTCCAGTGGGGAGAAGGGGCGGGAGACCACCAGGACGGAGTTAAGGAGTTAAGTGTGTTCCTCTCTTCCTGCCAGGCCAGTGAGAATTTGGCTTTAAATTTTTAACCTAAATAGAGTTATATTCATTCTCTCTCCCTCTAGATGCAAAGCGCTTTTTTGGAGCAATTAAGGAAAAGCATAAATCAGTCCGGGTTTAAAAGCTCAGGCCGACTGTGTGGCGGCTAAAATTAGCGTCTCCATAAAGAAGGAGGAGGAAGGGGGAGGGGAAGCTGGATATGGCTTCTAGAAGCCCATTCACGGAGGCTGAGGGTGGAGCCAGGCCTGGAGTCCGAGCCCCCTACAGCCCTGAGGCCCCCAGAGAGCCGGAGCCAGGTGCCCCAGCCCTGTCTTACCTCTGCTGACCAGCATGCTCTTAATGGCCCAGCCCGTCCCCAGTCCTTCCCAACTCCTTGGTAGGACAGAAGACAGTGGGTTTGCAGAGTGCGTGTGAACTCCAGCTTTACCACACAGGCCCTGGGCGGGTCCCTTCACCTCTCTGAGCCCTCAGGGGATCACTCAGTGGCATCAGTGACACTCGGGGTTTGTAAGTGGGAGAGCCCGGTGGTGCTGCTTACTGAAATCTGCAGCCCTTTCTACCTGACAGCAGCCCTGCACCTCTGGCCTCCAGACCTCCCTCCCCTAGCTGCATACCATGGCGCAGAGCTCAGGACGGGAGATGATGGCCCTTCCCTCTGCGAGCCCTGCACTGGGCATGATGCCCCATCCCCAGCATACTCGCTACTCAGCCACGCCTCACCCCTGTGGGCTGGAAGCCCAAGTGCGCGTCGGCCTGTTCACCATGAGCACGTCACAGGAGCACTGAGAGCATTTGCTATGAACTGAACGAGTTTACGCCACCACGTAACCCAGTCACCTTCCTCGGAGGGCCTCGACTTCCTGACTGTCCAATGAGAATAATAGGATGTTTCCTCTGCAGGTGAGAATTAAGTGAGAGAAATCTCGTAGTCGGGAGATCTTCCTCAGTTCTTACATGTGCAGACTCTGGAGATGCAGCCCTGGGCCCGAGGTGTGGCCTGTACCTAGCGGATGTTTAAGCACCTTGGAGAGTGGCTCACCTGCTACTCCTTCCGATGAAAGGCACCTTAGTTCTGTGACCCCCTTAGCCGTCACGTGAGCACTCCCATTAGCTGGGGGAGCTGACTTTGGGCTGGCAGTTTAGAGATCTGGTCCCCCCCTTGTCTCTCATTTGCCCATCTGTAAGGTGGGGGTGGGGTGGGGCTGCCATCTCCGGCTCCCTTTGAGCTGCCAAGAGGTTCCGATCCCTGCAGAGGTGGCTTTGGAAGCGTCCGGGACAGAAACCCTGTAACCACCCCTCCCCTCCTGGTCTGGTTCTTCTCAAGGTCCAGCTTTGATGCCAGCTCCCTCCCGGGGCAGGGTTAATTGCTCCCAGGCGCTATCTGCGCATCTCCCAGACCTCTTATCTGAGACTAAGCGTTTAGGCAAACACATTAGGCCAAAGCAGCCAGAGCTTTTTGACAAACATCTCTGGGTTTCTCCTCAGCCATGGCGGGTGGACATGCCGTTGGCCCGTGCTGCTCAGGGTCCCCTCATCCCCGAAGGCCTCTCCAGCCCACACTTTGGGGTGGATTGCAGGTCACAAAAATCCCAGGCCTCCAGGTGCCAGTCCTCCATCCTGGGACCACGTGCAGTGAGACGCAGCTGTGGAGGGCTGCCTCCCCCGCCCAGCCGGCTCCGACAGGGGCTTCCGTCAATCACACCGAGGCAGAGAAATCCTACATAGAGTTCCACGGCCATGCCTGGGAGATTAGAGGATTCTCTGTGATTTAGATTGATCAACAGATTTTTCCAGAGGAAAAGGGCTGTCCCTGGGTGGATGCTCTTCCCCAGGCCCTGGCTGCAAGCTCTCAAGTGCATCAGCCCACGCCATCCTCCCCCAACCCAGGGAGCTGGTGTGGGGGGCCCCCATTCCAGTGAGGACCTGAGCCCCAAAGAAGTAGAGTGACTTCTTTTAGGGAGCTGGAGAGAGAATGTCAACTTGACCATGAACTTCCTAGGGGCTGCCCAAGGTGCTTACGTGGCTTCTCCTGATGCTCACCTCACCCTAGGAGAGAGGACCCATTGCTATCCCTGCTTCACAGATGAGGAAGCTGAGACCCGAAGGTGTGGAGTCACTTGTTCAAAGCCCCACAGCTGTCAAGGGGCAGCACCAGCTCATACTTGGAGCCTGCAAAACCTGCCTTTGCTCACTGCACTGGGAAGCCCCTGAGGGAAGCCACTCTGGGGGGTGGAGCCCCCAAGAGAGCTGAGAGCCCTAATATGTTTGCGTGGATTTCTGCCATGTATGAAGGACCTCCGTGTGTTTATCATCTGTGGTGATCCTGCCACAGCTCTTTGAGGTAAGCAAGGCAGGTATTTATTTAACAAATATTTATGTAGTATTTACCATGCGCCCGACACTCGTCTGAGCGCTTTATAAATATTAATGTGTTTAATCGGCATTAAAGACTCCTTGAGCTAGATTCTATTATTTTCTCCATTTTATAAATGAGGACACTGAGGCACAGAGAGGTTAAGAAACTAACTCAAGGCCACACAGCTAGCGATGAGGGAGATGGACTCCAGCTGGGTCCCCAGTGTTGGCGCCTGGTGAGGCGGGTCCCCTTTCAGGGAAGCGTGCTTCTGCCCGAGGGTTAGGACCGCAGATAACGGGCTTCTCACTGCCAGGCAGGCCGAGCGAGCGGGATTACCAGAGCCGGAGAGTCTGCGTGAGCCCCACACCGGGCTGCAGAATGGAGGGCTTTAGGATCCTTCTCTCACGGGAATGTAATAATCCCTCACTGGACCGTGGCCTCACTTTCTTCCTTCTCAGGCTTTGTCCTGTGCTTATCTCAGTCGATCCTGATGAGGCCACAGGGCTGCTGCTGGGTCACGCCTGCTCAGGGCTTTAGCCTGGGGCCGGCTTACTGCTCTTGTTATGGGCATTCATTGCTTTAGGGCCTCTTCAAAGCAGAGCCTGAGAGCCTGTTTGGATGCAGGTAGTTTCTTTGGGGGTGAACCCCCCCCCAAGCCCAACAGGGGAGGGGAGTGCTGGGAAAAAGGGAGACACCATACAGGGTGCAGCCTCAGCTCCCACTGGGAGGCTGTGCGGGACGCGCCTCAGAGTGGCCCCTCCCAGGGACAGGGAAGCTGGGGGTTCCATCCACCAGCACCCATCCTTCAGTGACTGAGGGCGCTTTGGGGCACTAGGTCCTGGCCTGCATCCCCTGCAGCCCGGCGTACTCACAGCAGACTCGGAGGTGTAAAGCGCAGGGTGCCAGCCCACACCTCGGCCTGCTGCGGTCCTTGCTGCTCCCTCCGCCACTGCTCAGTGAGTGCTCAGTGGGTCCCTGCTAAGGCCTTCCACGAATGAGCTCAGCTACGCCCAAGCGTAGACATTACTGCCCTCTTTCTACAGGGGAGATGGAGGCGCGGAGAGATCCAGGCCCAGAGTCTGGAGAGTTAGAGGCAGGCCCTGCTATGTCATCTCAAGCATTTGTTAAGCACCTATTGTACACCAGTGAGCATGCTGTCCTGGCAGGGACTCTAACCCATGTGTTTTTTGTTTTGTTTTTGTTTTTGTTTGCCATAGGGCATGTGTGTTCATCACAGAGAGACAGAGAGAGGGAAAATGAGAAATCACCTCCCCCTCCTCGGAGAGGAGTTGGCCATGCCACAATCCCTTCTCCTCTTGGGATTTTGGGCATGCACGCACACGCACCAGGCTTGTTTTCCAGGCCACTTGGGTCTGGTGCTCAAACTGTGGTCAGCCATGTGGGAGTCCAGCACCTTAGCCACCACGCCACCTGCTGGCCTTTAAACCCACGTCCTCCCACACTGAGCTCAGGACCGCTCCATATGCATCCCTCCGGGTGCAGAGTTCATGTATTCTGGATTCTCTGGGATGGTCCCAGTTGCACGTATGTGTTTATGCTTTTCAGAAAAGACAACAGTGACACGTACAACCAAATGCATGCGAACAATGACGCCTTGTAAGACTTCTCGCAGGCTTGAATTCATTCTTCCCTTTCCCACTGGGAAAGTAACAAGAAATTCTGGTTTAGGCTAGGACTACGTGGTCTTTGAACTGGGGGAGGGAGCTGGGTGCAGACTCAGAACCAGGCTTCTGGGAGGCACTGCCTGGGCTGATCCATGAAGAGTTCAGTGGGGCTCCCAGCACCTCCCCAGTGCCGGAACACTGGGGGCTGATGCATGCTGCACCCCACCCACGGCCTTCGCGGACTTCTTGCTCCTGCATGTTACCCTGGTATCTCTCTCTGCCTCACGTTTCACCACACCCTGAAGTACAACCCTCCTGTTAGGAGTGGACCCCGCCAGGCAGTGTGGGGTGGTGGGTATGGTCGAAGGCTCCAGGGCAGTCCTGCTGTATGATCTGAGCCTTGTCCCATGGGGCTGTCAGTGCCCAGCTGGGCCCCTTGGCACTTCTACGCACCCATCTGCTCACTGTGGAGCGGACCTGTGTCTCCAGGCAGGACCCTGACCTGTGCACAGGGCAGCCAGAGTGCAGAGCACCAGGGCCCTGTGCTACCAACCAGGGACAGACGGGTTTGAGGTGAGCCTTGGGGGTGGCTCCATGGAGGCACGTCTTCTCCCCATCTTCGGGGCCCAGCACGACCGGGCTCTGGTTGTCCAGAGGTGACTGACTTGATGGGGTTCTCCCATCCCCTCCCACACTACTGTTTCCTGGGGTCACCTCCCCAGCTGCACGGGCTCGAATTCTTTTCTCAGAGTCTGCATCCGAATACCCTAATCCAAGCTGTCACGGGCCCGCTTTGGGGGTAGCTGGGGGATCTCATGAGTACGTGTTTGCCAAGTATCATGGCAGGGCCTGCGTGCACAGCGTGAGAACGTGCACGCCAGCACTGCTGCCCCATCCGCAGACACTCGGGTCCCTGCCTAACCATGGTGCCTCGCTCCTTCTGCCTAGACACCTCCCTTCCGCATCCCCTGGCTCATGCCATATCTTCTTGATTCAGCTCAGAGGGTGCCTCTTCCTGAAAGCCTTCCCTGATCACCACTGCACTTGGCTGGCTAGGGGATCCCTCCTTGCAGCTTCCACAGGCTTCCTTCTCCGGTCGCAGCATTTACACTCGGGATTGTAATCCTCTGTGGACTGCTGCTTCTCTCAGTCTGTCCTCAAGGTCATGCATCTGTACCTCCTGATTCTCAGGACAGGAGGCCTCTCCTGGCCAGGCACGGCAGCACACAGTAGGCCCAGCCCTGTGGAGCCATGAGGTCTCTGAGCCCACCTGGGAAGAGTGGGGTAGCCTTAGGGAACCGGACCTCAGCTCTTTCCCAAACTTTCAACTTTCTTCACCACCTCGGGAAGTTTCCCTTGGCCCCGGAGCAGGCCGGGTTCTGGGACAGGACGTGGCAGCCAGAGGAGCTTCTAGAAGGGAGAACCTCTGAAGTGTCAGGCACTGGCTTTGAGGACAGGTCTTGAGGCTGAGGTCTCACCTGGTGAGGAGGAGCCCAGCAAGGGATATGGGGAAGTTCAAAGCTCTGAGACCTTGCTTAGTTTAGTTTCTCTTTATTGCAATGAGTCTTATTTGATAAGGAGGATGGCTAGCAGGAGTTTAAACCCTCTGCCAATGATGCAAAAGAGGACGAAAGCTGATTTTAAAGCATGAGAAGTTGCAGTCAGGCGAGGAACCTCCGTCCTCTGGCTGAGCGGGGTCGGCTGTGCTTGGTCGTCAGCTGGCAGTCAGCAGAAGGGGGCCGGGAGAAGGGCCTGGATCCCCGGTACAGACAGGAGACCATGGGAGCTGTGGGACGGGGGCAGGCGACACGCAGGAGAGCCAGGCAGGGCACAGGGCGGGACCTGGGACCCAGCTCCCCGCGGTACTCCCAGGCACGTCTCTAGTCTACTCGCCTCATCTTTCTGGACCTAGTTCCCTTGTTCCCCGTTTCTAAGTCACCGGAAGGAAATACGCCTTACATCATTTAAAGCACAGTTCAGATGGAAAAGGAACAAAAGACCAACAGGGTGAGGAGAGGAGAAGCAGAAGACAAGTTTGTGTTTCTCATTCTCTCCCGAGCAGTCGGGGGGCAGGGCGTTTCCAGTTCCAGAACAGTCACTGTATCTAGTGCGATACCTGTAAGACTCTTAATCCCCACAACAACCTGTGTGCGAGGTGCTGTCTCCATTTACAAAAGAGGATTCTGAGGCCCAGAGAGGTCAATTAACTAACCCATTGTCACACTGCAACAAGTGGCAGAGCCAAGGTTAGAACTCAGACCTCTCTGACTCAGAGCTGGGGCTTGTTCCCCTCTGCAAGGTTATTGGAGCTGGGATGGTTGAATGTCCCACCCTCCCTAATCTCCTCAATGCCATTTTGCCTTTACTCAAAGTAAAGATGGGAAGACAGGACCCAGGAAGTCTTCCCAGGCCCTCAGGCCCTCCCCACCCCTCCCTGGACAGCACAGGGTCCTCAGCCTCTGGAAGGGGGCATAGGGCCCAGTCTGGGAGCTCATCATCCACCCAACCAGGCCTCTGCGGAGACAGAGCCGGGCACCCGCCCAGCAGATAAAATCCCAGGCATTGCCACCAATCCTGGTGGCCTGGCCAGGCATTAGGCCATGCTAATTGCTCTGCCGACAGTGGAGCCTTGTTTGCATATATGCAAATTGGGGGACTTATTAGCTCTCCTCCCAGATGGGTCAGTTCAGGCCTCCGCCTGACCCCTGCACTGCTTGGTTTGAAGGCTTCATAGCCAGTGGGACGAATGCCCAGCCAGATGGGAGGCGCAGCAGGCGGGGCGGCCCGTGGCCTTGGCAGCCCCTGGCGGCTGATGCCTGGCAGCCGGAAGGGCCAGTCGTGACCTGAGTGTCCTGATGAGGGAGCCGGAGGCTGTGGTCAGATGTTCCCCAACCCCTCCCGAAGGGCCTGGCCTCTCCCGAGCTGGGGCTGCCAGGATATCCCAGGGCCCGTCCCAGGCCTTCTCCTCTCAGGGACAGGAGTCAGGAAGCTGCCCTTGGCCCTGCACGTGCCTGGGAGCAGCAGATGTCTGCTGGCTGGCTTCGAGGGCTCCTGCAGACACGTGGGCATCTGTAGAGGAAGCCCTGGGCATGCGTCCTTGCGCCTGGCTGGGCGGCTGCTCCGAGCGCTGTCATTTAACCCTTCGGGCCCTCCTGCCAGGCTGGGCTCAGGGTGTGCAGCCTCAGGACTTCTGTCACGGCTTCCACCTTGGCCAGGTCTCATGTCCTGGCCGGGTCACTTGACATCTTGCTCCTGTCTCCTGCCTCGCCTCCGCCCCACACTCTTCCTCTAGGCAGCCCTGCTGATCGTGTCGAATCACAAATCGGACTGGTCTCCCCTGCCTAACGCTGTCCATGGCTCCCTAATGCCCAGCTGCAAAGTCCCAACTCCTGACCTTGGGCCTTTTTCCCGCATGACCTTGAATAAATCGTTCAACTCCTCTGAGCCTCAGTTTCCCCACCTGTCAGACTCGAGGGTGGTGGTGAGAACAAAGCCAGACAGCAGAACCAGAGCCTCTGTGAGGACTTATTATCATGGGCAAGTCATGGGTGCCTGGGAGAATATTCTTCCCTGCTGTTTTGAATTATCTGACTTTAAAAAATAGTCTTTTTTTTTTCAATTCCAAAAGTAATACCCGAAAGCTGGAGATCATTTGGAGCATTTAGAAAGGCACAGAACAGAAAATAGCAGGACGCGGAGATGCCGCTGTGTACGGCGACTCCCCCCGGCCTAGCCTGTGCATCAGCACGTAGCATTTCGAGGGGAAACACAAAGGAATTGACGTGATTTTCTTTTCTTAAGAAAAAAGTTCTCATTGGAGTGATTTTGAGGTGAGATGGCTCCTTCTCGCCATTGTTCTCTGCCCCTCGTGCGGGTACCTGAAAGCCGCCCATTACCCTGTTTTTGCCACCAATTTCCTCAATTCACATTCCCTATAAACCACCATGGGGAACTTTATAGGCCCACAAAGGCATTCAAAGTTAATGGCAAAACCAACCATGTGAAAACTCCGCCGTAAAATCCACCTCTCTCTCCCCAGTGCCCGAGCGCCCCTGCCCCTCCCGGTTCCTGCAAGGTGGTCCAGTCCCTAATGACCCGGCTGGCACTGGGCCCTGGGTCCGAGGGGACAGCGGCTGACAGAGGGCCCTAGGGGTGATCTTCCTGCTAGGGACCTGGTGTGCACACGCACCTGTGCCAGTACAACACGGGAGGAACACATACTAGGACAGTAATTCGTACAGACGTCTCGAGGTCCACATGGGGTGAGGAGGGAAAATAAGATGGCCGTCCTCATGTCAGCTCCCAGGGCGGCCAGCAGTACAGGGTCCTCAGGAGCGTGCGGGAACACCTGCAGGCTGAGGATGGAGCTCAGAACAGGCCTGGACTGTGGTCCTTTACTCACCCTTCCAGTGAGTAATTCCTGGCTCTTTTTCTTCTTTTGCCCAGAAGCCCAGCTGGGTCTTTTAGGGGAGAAATTTGAGGCTCCTGTCAGGGAGGTGAGCAGAGCAGACTTAGCGGTAAACCTGGCTCTGCTCTGTGACCTTGGGCAAATCTCTCACTGTCTCTGATCCTAATTAGATAGCCATCTAATAGAGGGCAAGAGAGGTCATCTGATCAAATGCTAGTTTTTCTCCATATCCAGTAATTTCCTGACTTCGGTGAAGAATAGTCCCCTTGCTGTATCTGCCCCATAATTCATGGGCCTAGCCCAAAGGAGGTTTCCATCCGCTGTGCTCTCTCAGACAAGGGCGTGGCTCCGAGTGCAGCCTGGAGGTGGGGAGGCTTGAGTCTATCTGGGCCTTTCCTCTGACTCAGCAGGTGACCTTGGCCCGGTCACTTCACCTCCTGGGAGCGGCTGGGACGGGCCCCTGCCCTTACTCCTGGACCTTCTAGGGAGTACGGCACCGAGCAGGGAGGGACCATGATGAAGAAGGATCAGGCTGTTCCGCACCCCAGCCCAACCACACCCCTGCCCACACCCCACTCCCTCAGGGAGAGGTACCTCCTTTTGGTTCAGGTGGGGTCCAGGGCTGACCGTGTCTGATTGAGGGGAAAACTAGAACTGGCTCTGGCCGAGGCGGCAGAGACGCCCCGAGTCCCAGGGGGACCAGACTCAGACCTGGCACCCCCTGCCCCGCGGGCCTTTCCATACTTCTTTCACGGCACCTTCCTGTCTCGTCTTAGTTTAATCCCTGCGAGGGGCCAGATAGCATCGGCCCTGATTGATGAAGGAGGGAAGCAGGGCTCTGAGAGGCTCAGAGACATGTTCAAGGTCACACAGCTAGTGGCAGGGTCATAAGTAAAGCACGTGCCCCCCAAACAAAAACAAATAATACTAGGGTCACCTGATTCCTCTTCTTCACTCCGCGTCCAGTGTAGGAGCAAGTTCTGTGAATGTTTCCCCTCTTCGACACGCCTCGAACCTGGCTTCTCGCCATTGCCCTGCCACCTCCAGCCCAGGCTGCCCTCCGCCCAGGCCTGCCAGAGCCGCCCCGCTGCTCTGAGCTGGCTGCCGCCCTCATCCTCTACACTCAGCTCCTGCTGGTGTCCGGGGAGATGTCATTAAAATGTAAAGCAGATCAGAGCACGTCCAGCTTAAACCCCTCCCGGAAGGAAGTCTGTCCCGCTGGAGCCTGCCTCCTCCCAGCCGTGAGCCCCTGACCTGGCCTCGGCCTACCCTTGCCCTCTCCCATGGTCTGCGCTGGCTCCCCGTGTGCTTAGAGCTTGGAGTTCCCTCTACCGTCACTGCCCTTACTAGATCTTCCTGGCCAGCACCGTCCCGCCCCAGGGCGCAGTTTCAATAGCAAGCACTGGCAGAGAGGCCCTCCCGACCACCCTAAGGAGACACGGCCTCCTTCCCCCATTTTCTCCCTATTTTGAACACATGCAGCCTTCCCTTGGGGCACTTGTCACTAGCACTAATGATTTCACCTGGTCGTTCGTCTGCTTGCTCATCATCGGATTCCTCAGCAGACTGTAGTAATAATGCTATTGTTATGAACACGCCATGGCATAAGGACTTCCCCAGTGTGCCTTCTATCTCCCAGGACTTTACACGCCACTCACTGAGATTCTCAGCAGCTCTGTGCGAGAAGTACCATCGTCCTCTCCGTGTTTACAAATGAGGACAGTGAAACCCAGAGAGGTGATTAACTTGTCCAAGGGCACACAGCTGATTAGTGGCCAAGCGGGGATTTGAACACAGGCAGTCTAGCTCCAGAGTCCAGACTCTAGACCACAACACTAGACTGTAAGCTGCACCAAAGCAGTAGCCAGGTCTGCTTTGGTCCCCACTACGTTCCAGGGCTAGTGCAAGCTCAGGCACTGAGAAGGCATGCACAGATGTTTATGGAGGGAGGGATGTGCACCTCAGCGAGCAGGACGCAGCCCCTGCCCGCAGAGCCCATAGTGTTGCTCAGAGACATGAGGAAATAAAAATAAGAAGTGGAAAAACAAGCCTGTATAACTTAAAGAGTGAGCGTTTATCCTTGAATGAGTGAGCCTGTTTGTATTCCAGTACAGAGTAGCCTGCCCGCCCCCTGCGCAAACCAGTTAATGTTTTAGACCCATTAAAAAAGCTGGAGCGTAAACCCCGTGCTTGAACTAAGTGTGCACGGGCTCTTACAGCATCAGCAAGGCGTGCTCGCCAGCGCACTGCCCAGTCCCAGAGATACCAGCAGGCCTAGGACCCAGAGCGGGGCTCAGGGCTCTGTGTGCTGGGTCCCCCTATTGCTCCCTCCCTTGGATACCAGCTGGGCCAAGTGTGTGCCAGGACATAGACCCACAGCCTGCAAGAGGGTATGTGGCCAGCGAGGGCAATGAATGGAGAGGCAGGGGTATCAGGGAGTGCATGGTGTTCAGGGGACAGTCCCCAAGCTTCAGGGACAGACCCAAGTGGACTTTTCACGGCAGACATGCCAAGCACAGAGGGGGAGCAGGCATCCTGCACGGTTCAGAGGCTCCAGCTCGTGGCTGTGCTAATCATTAGTGTCAATGCCGTGGCCGCTCATGCATCGCGCAGCTAATGTTGCTGATAATAAGGGGCAGTGTATCCTGACTCTGCAGCCCCCGGGCACCCCACCAGCCTGACTGCTCTCCCCTGGGTGCTCAGAGGCAGGCCAGCCCCACTGTGGCCCCATTGGTCTCTGTACTGTGGTCAAGTCTTGGCAGTCTGAGGTGCCTCTCCAAAGGTTTCTGCAGGTAGGACCCTGACGTCAGTTCTTATTTCTCCATCTGGCTCGTCGTTCTGCAGCATCGTGACCTGAGTGAGTCATCTGTGAAATGGGAGTTGTGATGTCTACTGTCCAAGAGAGTTCTGAGAGCTCTGAGAGCTGGGCATGAGGCTCTGAACAGAACGCGGGCATGGGCCTCATTAGGGTAGTGATCACCACACTAACTCACGTCCCCATGTGTGCGGTCGCAAGAACCAGGGGCTTCGGAACCAGGCTGGTGGCGGGATTTCCCACTACACTCCTGCTGAGCGAGGCCTGCATCTCTCTGAGCCTCAGTTTCTTCAAGGATAATAGCTGCCCTGTGGGAGGCTGGGAGGGCTGGAGGCAGTGCACATGGGGCCGTGCCACCTGCCGTGGTGCTTGGTAGGGGGTCTCAGGGTTCACTGCATTCCTACTGTGTGTCTCACTGTGCCCAGTGCTGGATGTACTCTTCCAGGGTTTTGTTCTAGCCACAGGTGTTGGCGGCAGTGCGACCAGGTCCTCCTTGAAGTTGCTCGAGGGCCAGGTGAGGACTGGTCTATAAATACAGGTTCAAGTCAGGCAGTTCCACAAACAGTGGCTCTTCTCTCCTTGCTGTATTCCAGAGTCTAAGACACCTCTCGGGGCTCCCAGGAAGCCGAGAGCCCTGAACTCAGAGGAGCACCACCATCCACCCCTGCAATCTCGCTGCTCCATCAGGGCACGGTCTCCATGGTCTCACCAAGTGCCAGTGCCTGCCGGGCTGTTCAGAGTTAGACTCTGGTCTGCCGGCCAGAGTGAGCGTGGCCAGAGCCCTCTCACTTCTATTGTCACAGCAGCCACCCACTGTGGTGCTGCCGGGAGGAAAGCAGGCCCAGTGGCCGTCCCAGTTTGCATAGAACCATCGAAGGCTCAGGCAGGGGACTTGACCTGAGCAGTCTCTCGGTGGGGAAGGATGCGACTCCGCCATCGTGAATCACTGGACTTCCCTGGAGACCCGGGTGCCTCAGGGCCTTGGCGCATGCTCTGTCCTTCTGCACTGGGATCATCCCTCACTTCCTCCTGGCCTTTGCCCAACCGCTCCCTGGCGAGAGGGTTTCACTGGCCACTTCCTCGGTCATAGTCAGGGTAATTAACACTGCCGTGACAAACACAAGGGCTTGGCCGTGGATCACAGTCAGAGTGTGTTCTGGCTCACGCAAAATCAAATTCACTTATTTTTGCTTGGAGGCTCCCCTGGGTGACTCACGCCCAGCAGCAGCTCAGGGATCCCAGCTGTGTCTCCATTTTGGTCTCCGCAGTCTCCTGGATCCCTGTTGGGCCCCTGCTGGCCCGTCTATACTCAGCCTGCTGAAAAGTGACTGGAGATCTTGCACAGAGTCTAAGCTGGAGTTTGGGGGGCCAGAGGGGCCCGTGGCACTTGCACACATATCCCAGTGTTCAAAGCAGGTCTGCACCAGCGGGGAGGGGCAGGGGTCACCAGCCACGACTGGTGGGGAGGGGGCAGATGTTTGCTGACAGCAGTTTACACCGTGGGGCAGGGGTTCACGGGAAGCCTGTGGCATGCCTGCCAGCGGCCCAGGACATGTGACCGCGATGCAGTCGTGTTAACTGCCAGGGCCCAGGAAACACGGAGAAGCTCGTGGAGATTTCTGCCCCACCTCACTGAAGCTAGCCTGGTCGCATCTTCTATCACGAGGGTGACCGTATCGTTTGTCATCCTAATGGGACAATCTTGAGGTGAAAGGGGTCACTCTGGGTTTTCCACAGGTTTCAGCCGCGATTGCCACAAGCACTGGGGAGTGAGGGCACCCCTCATCACTCTGCAGCCTCTGAGCCCGCTGCACTGTTCTTCTCACACTTAATCACTGCCTGGGGGAGGGCACCGTGGTGGGGGGACTTTTCTCCAGTGCTGTATCTGCAGGGCCTGGCACCGGGCCTGGCGTTTATTTATAGGTGCCCATCACACGCTCGCTGGGGGGATGAATGAACTCACTCAGCCATCCCAGACTCGTCGGAGGACTGACGGCATCCGCCCACGGCACTCCTGCACTCCGGCAGGGAAGGCGGAGGCTGAGCCAGGAAGGGTGCCACGCTTGGCTCCAGGATCTGGGCCTGGGTCTGCAGGATGGGTGGGGCAGGGCGGATCCCTGTGGAGATGATGTCTGAGATGAAGCTGTTGAGGAAGCAGAGGCCGCAGACTCAGTGCAAAAACAGTCGAGCCGAGTCCAGTATGGCTTTTTAGATGCTGTGTGAGCCCAGACGAGTCGCTTGACTTCTCTGAATCCTAATTTCCTCAGCTGGAAAGCGAGCCAAGCATCCGTGCCTTTGCAAGATGAGGTGACATTTGGATGGGACTTGCTGGTAAAGAGCTGGCGGGGGTGGGGGAGCTAAAGGGGCGGATCATCGTCATCATTCTGGCTCTTGTTCAGATCGCAGACTACGCTGTCACTAGCTATGCAGTGACAGTGGCCTCTGGCAATGCAGAGGGTATGAAGGTCCTGTCCTTATGCATCCCCATAAAGGTCACCAAAGACAGCTCCCACGTCCCTGCTACAGGAGCTCTTCAGAACAAAATGCCACTTCCTGATATGGGTCCCACTCTCGGTCTGAGCTCTACCAGTTGGCTGTGTGGCTCCGCTCGGCTTCCTCAGCCACTCTGGACCTCAATTCCTTGGAACAGAAACATAAAAAATGATCTAGCAGAGTAGACATTAAAAATTAAGAGTTAATACTGAGCCTAGCACTGCCCTGCCCCACTGCTATGGTGCCATGACACGGTCTGACCAACTGATCACTCTCAACTTGCTGGCCAGCAAGGCTGACATCAGGGTGGGGCTCGGTGCGCGAGCCCCTGGGGGCGCTCGGGCTCTGCTCAGCATCAGCAGCAGCTCCCGCAGGGCACCAGAAGGAGAAAGGTGTCCTGAGGTTTTGCTCCTGTTGGGCTCTGCTGGTTTGGGATAGGCGTGGATAGTGGAGAGGTGGGAGAGTGAGGGGGCTGTTCCTGGGCATCGCTTCAGCTTCAGCATAAACTGGAACAGTTATGGATGGCTTTGTCCTCTCAGGCTGTCCGTCCCATTACCGTCCGCACACAGCCCTAATGGGCTTCGGAAGGCCGACGCCAGCATCTTGTCCTTTCTCAGCAGATGAAGCCCAGCCAGGGCATGGGCGGGGCTCAGAGTTGTTCTGGCAGGCACAGTGTAGCCACAGGCCCCGCCACAGAGCCGGACACCCAGCTCGGCCAAGCCCTGGCGCCTCTGCTCACCACCGGGAAGGCAGCACGAGGCCTGGCTCCTGCTAATAACAGGACCACCCAGGGAATTGCTACTCCGAGCCAGGGGCCGAGTGGCGTTTTCTCCCTTAACCTCACCATCCTATGAACCAGGTGTTAGGACCCCTCCTTGCAGGTGAGCAGCTGAGGGTCAGGGAGGTGCATGTTCTTCCACTGGGGCCCCATGAAGGAAGGGGCCGGGGCATGGACTGGGGTTCCAGAGGGACTGAGGCCCACTGGCACGTTGCTCCCCTCCCCCAACACGGCCTCTGCGAATCCTTACCCACTTGCCGGGACTGTCCCACTTCACCTCCGTCCACAAGCTGCTCATGGAGACACTGGGACCTAGAGCAGGGAAGGCCTCGCCAGGGTCAGGCCGTGATTCATCATCGGTGCCCGTCCATTCCTAGTTACAGTGTGGTCTAGGTCACGCTCTTGCCACCTGAGCTGGCACCCGCATGATCCACAGGCCACAGGCGGATCCCACTAGCCATACACGGTCCACTGTCTGTGTCTTTATTAATTGTATACCTTCAGGTAGTGCCTGCATTAGCCACTTTGCCACAGACCCCACTATTCCCTATGGCCTGATACGGACCACGTTTGCCTCCCTGCTTTGATAGAATCTGACTCCCTTATTTTGAGCATACCATTGTCCCTCTCAAAGCCTGCCCACCCTAACTCCCTTTTACACCTGTTTTCAAATCCCCCTTCCACATCAAAACGTCCCGACTCAAAGTCGCAGTTCCTCAATCTTCACAAACTCCGTGGAGCAAAGTAGATGAGATCAGCTGTCAGCAGCCACTGGCCTTGCTGACTCGGGGATGCTGGGACCCGCCCTGTCACCCACTGACCCTGTGCTGGGCCTGCCATGGGATCTGGTGCTGAGAACGCTGCTTCCTCTCACTGCCTAGGAAGGTGGGCTCTGAGGGGCAGGTGGTGGCCAGGTCAAAGTTCCTCCACACCTCCTGCAGGTCCCAGCTGAGGCTGATAAGAGGGGGCTTCAAAAGGCTTGTGGAGGGGCCGGCAAGTGGCATGGTGGTTAAAGGCGCTGGACTCCCACATGGCCAACCACGGTTCAAGTCTCAGACCTGGTGGCTTGCTTGCTCACTTCCTCTCTCTCTCTCTCTCTCGGATCAAACTAGAAAATAATAATGATAATAATAATAAATAAAATTAAATAAAGATAATTCTTTAAAAAAAGTCTTGTGAAAAATGCATATTATGAAACACCGTGTGTGTGGATTTCAAATTTGTTTGCATCAAAATAAACTCATGCTTTGATTTCATTTCTCCACACTTTTTTTTCTTTGAGAGGTTTTCGCTATAGTGCGCATGCACTCACCAGACAGAGAGCGACAGAGATAGAAAGCGAGAAATCACCCCCCAGGGGGGATGGTCACGCCGCAATCCCTTCTCCATTCTCCTCTTGGGATCTTGGGCACACACGCACACGCGCCCGGCGTGAGTTTTAAGCCACTGGGTCCGAACTGCGGTCGACTACGTGGGAGTCCAGCGACATAGCCATTACGCTAACTGCTCTAGCTGTAGAGCCGACAGAGGAAGGAGGGCCCCATCCGACAGGCTCAGCCACTCCTCCAAGGGCAACCCTGCTGAGCTCCAAAGGGGAAAGGCATGGCACCTGCAGGGCCCTGGGACGCCGAACAGAAGGCCCAGCAGGTTATGAGGGCTTAGAGGCCATGCTGGCAACCCTGAAATCAAGGAATACGGGGGCTTGGGCGCCAATGTGAAGCCATGGCGCAGCCTGGTGGGGGCTGGAGAGGCCGGACGGGACAAACTGGTGTCCCGCTGTCAGTGCTGAAGACCAGCACCGGGCGCGGGCTAAGCCTCCCAGGAGGCCTGGGCAGTGACCTTGGGTGCAGGATAGAAAAGCTAATAAGTGTGGTCGTCGGGAGCCAGGAGCCTAATTGATCGATGTTGGTACGTGTTTTGACGGGCCCAGATGCAGAGCCAGTGAAAGGTGAAGTATTAATACATATCATGTATAATTATGATGTACCACCGGCCTGGCAGCCTGTGTAAATACTTACCCAGCTTGGAACTAATCCGAGTAAGTGGGCTGGGCAGCTTGCAGGCACCATGCCGACGTGGCAGGCCAGTTTCCGCCCTGTGTGCAGGGCTGGGCTGGCCTTGCCCTCCGCTGGGGGACTGCTCCCATTGGGCGGGCTGGCTCCCAGAGTCGGGGCCTGCCTGTATCTGTCGACTGTTAAGGAGGCCGCCGTCAGGGAAGGACGGAAACCAGGCTGGGTGAGGCCCTGGCCATGCGCTGCACACCTCTCACTTCACACTCGTTTCACATCTCATCCTTCTGTCGTCTTTGCAGATGAGGACACCAGTTCAGAGAGGGTGAGGGACCAGCTTCAGGGTGCAGAGCAAGCTGGGATTCCAGCGCCGGCCCCCTGGGTCCTAGACCCGAGAGCTTTTTCTTTCAGAAAGTGAGACCAAGGCCACGGCTTCCTCAACCCAGGTCCCTCTGCTGGGCCCCCGAGGGACTCATAATGACCCCCTGTACTGAGGCTGTGGGGGACAGCCGAGCAGCCTGTCTCCTTGAAAGTTGAGAAAGGTTTCACAAAGAAAGCTTAGGGAAGGTCTCAAGCAGCTCTAGGGGCCCCTCACTGCCAGCGTGGAGGCTCTCCTCTCCGCGTTTCTGGAGCCCAGGAAACACAGCATGGCCAGTAGGCCCAGGAGGTGGCAGGTGTGGGGCTGGGGATGGCTGGGGGACTGAGATCCCGACTCAGCTGGACCTGTCTGAAGGACAGACCGCAAACAACACTGAGTGGCCCGCCTGCCTCTGTGCCTTCCCCACCCAGGCCCTCCTCCCCACCTCTGTTCTCTGCCCCTTGTGGATGCTGGGGGGCCATGTAGCTTCTAGATGGCTCTCTGGAGCGCTAACTGCACCTCGCTATATCCCCTGGCCCGGGCTGGAGCAGGACCTGGTTGCAGCAAGTCCAGACTCACCTGCTTCTCTTGGTCCTTGCAGTACCCCCCTCCCCCACCTCTCCCTGCACGGAGGCAGCCCTGCTGCATCGGCTCAAGGTCCTGTCGTACTGATATCATGGCCCTGTGCCTGGGGCTATAGACAGTGAGTTCTCTCCCCTGCCCTGCACCACGGCCTCCAACCTGGGGCTTCTATAAGCAGGGGCGTTTGTCCGGTGGTCACTGCCGTCCTCTCCCCATGCCTGCTCTCGCCGCCTGCTTCCTGGCCAGGCCTGGCCCACATGTTCGGTAAGACTGGTCTTCAGCAACGCTGCAAGTCCAGCTTGCCTTCCTCCCCCTGCAGCCGCTAATGGGATGCTAAGTGCCTATTTTGCAGATGAGGAAATTGCAATTAAGAGAGGTTAAGTAACTTTGCCGGGGTCACGTATTTGCTTTGCCTGACTCCAAACACCACGATGCTTTTACTCCATCAGATTGCTTCTCTATGGATGGCTTCAGGGGTGGGGAGTTTTCCTCTCTGACTCAGGCTCCCCTAGGGTCTCCTCAGAGCTGGCATTGGCCCCGAGCAAGAACTCTGTGCCAGTAGACTGCGGGCTTCCTGAGGGCAGAGGCCAGAGACCAGGGAATAACCGTGCAGGGTTGTTTCTCCCTCCCTAAGGGCAAGCTCAGTGGTTCCCCCATCAGCCTGAGGGCTTCCTGAGGGCAGGGCTGAGTCTGAAACCCCTCAGCATCTCTGCACCCCCCCCCCAGTCTGACCCCCTCCCCCTGCGTCTGAGGCACCCCGTCATGCCTGTGCTCTGCACAGAACTCACTTTCAGCCGGAGCTGAAGCCGAAGCTGCAGAAAGGCCACTAAGCCTCAGCACACCGGGCATTAATTAGCGTTGCCCGTGGTAAGTGTTTCTTCCCATTTATGCAAATCAGCGAGGTAAGAGGCATATAATGAAGTGTTTGTGGTTTAATACTGTGCAGTAGGAAGGAAGATGAATTTTAATTACTGGCTCCTAATTGGATGGACGGCTGGTTAATATCCTCCTGACAGGACATCTGAGCCAGCCCAGGTGTCTGCTGGCCCCCGATGGCTTCCTGTCACTGCACCTCCGGGAGTCTGCCCTGCCGGCCCAAGCTCAGAGTGTGCTGGGTATCCCCCTGCCCTGGCCTTTGGGATCCCTCCGACTTATGATCTCTTGCTCTCAATTTCTGCCTTTTCCAGGGCCCTGAGGTATGTGTTCAAATCCCCCTCATGCTGGGACCAGCAGATGACCAACATAATGGTTACATTACTAGAATCCCATGTAGTTGACCCTGGTTCGAGTCCTGGACCCGGTGACTTAAAACTCATGTCAGGCGTGTGTGTGTGTGTGTGTGTGTGTGTGTGTGTGTGCCCTAGAATCCCAAGAGGTGATTGGAAGAGAAGGGATTACATCATGGCCATCACCCTAAGGGGTGATTTCTCGCTTTCTGTCTCTCTGGCAAGTGCACTGCCCTATAGCAAAAGTCTATTAAAAAAATCCTTCTTGTGCTACTTACTGTGTGACCCTGAGCAAGTCATGTCCCTCTCTGAGCCTCACGCTCCTGAGTCCGAGGGAGGGGCGGTGGAAGGTCAGCAGGGCTGTGCGGGAGGACAGGTGGTCTGGAGGTGGAGGTCCTGGCAGATACGCAGCACGGAGAGCTGTGGGGACAGTGGCCCAGGGGGGTCTGGAGGAGAACAGGAGGTGGGGCGTCTGCCAGAGCCTGGAGATGGGTGTGCCCAGGGAAGGGGTCCTGAGGACCAGCCCTCCCCCTCATTCTTCAGGGTGGCACCTCCCCCAGGCCCCCCTCTGACCCTAGGGCCTGGGTCACAGGTCCCAGCCTTGGGGTCGGTGGGCTGCCTGCCTCTCCCCTCAGCCCATCGCAGCTCCAGCACACAGCGCCATTGCTGCGGCCCTCAGACTATGAGCTCCACAGGGCTGCTCTGCTCCGGTGACCCTGTACCCTGGTGCCAGCACAGGGCGGGACCCACCGTTCCCCGAGACAAATGTACTCAGGGAACGCATGATCAGCAAGTGAGGCCAAGTTCAGGCTGGACTTACCTGCCAAAGTCATCCCAAGCTAGAGTGCAGTTTGGATTCCAGGAAATGCAGGCTATGGGCAGCCATGGAGGACTCTAAACGAGGCTGATGGAATACCATAACAGGTGGCATTTTCATGCGTCCCTTCTGCCCCTTTAAACATCCAAATCTGCCACGCTTGGATGTTCAGAGGACAAGTTCAGAAGCATCGTGGATCCCCCAGGGTGGACAGAAAGTGAATAACACGTGGGAAGGGCAGGGTGAGGGAGAGAAGGAAGGAAAACAGTCACTTCTCGCCAGGAATTTCATCAAGTTTGCCTAAGGGACATTACAACCAAGCAGAAGAACTCTGGCTGTCTGGTCGCACTGGTGTTCGAACCTGGCTTTCGTGCTGAGCCGGCTAGGCAGCCTTGTGTGCCTCAGTGAGTTCCTCTGTAACGGGCTGAATCTGCTTCGTAGAGGGAGTGAGAGAATGGCAGGGTAAGTACTTCCGACAGCCGGCATAGTGCCTGCGCAGAGACCGTGAGGACATCGCCGTCCCTGAGGGTGGGCTTGCTCTCCTGGCCTGACTTCCCGGGGAGAGGCACAGCCGGCTGACTCACGACACACCTGGCTGCAGCTTTCTGGCTGGGGGACCCCTTTCTGGCTGGTGTGCTTCCCCCTGGAGGGGTCTTTTCTTTCCCAGTAAGTAACACAGGCATCCTACGGTCCCTGCTCTCAAGGTCTGGGGAGGGTTATGGTGTGGACTACGTGAGAAGTGCTGGCAGTGTGCTCATGTTCCGTGACCACGGCTACTCCGGCCATGGCGGTCATAACCCACTGAGAGAGGAGCCAAGCCTGTGGTCTCCCCACTGAACCTCGGCTCTTGGCTGTGCCTGGGGCCAGCAGCCCCTCACAGTGTCCTCCCAGAACCATCGTCTCTCCAGTCTTCCTGACCCGCGGAGTGCGGGCGATGGCTCTGAGGGCTGGGAGCAGACAGCCTGGTGGGTGACGTCTGCAGGGTGGGGTGGCTGTTCCTGGAAGTTTCCTGGGCCCAGGGGAAGGTGGCCGTGACTCATGAACTCCTGCTCCAGAGGGGCTACAGGAAGCCCTCATGGGTGCAGGGAGCGGCTGCAGAGGCTTGGGCCTCACCGGGGTGCGGCTTCCTAGGGTGCGGCTTCCTAGGGTGTGCCTGATATAAGTGGACCCCTAGCTCAAGCACCCACGTGAGAAATTAAAGCCCTTCTCCCTCTTTGCACACTGGCTCCCTCCTTTTCTCCACCCAGAGTCTCCATGGGCCCTCCCAGCCCTTGCTGGCATGCAGGGGGAGGGACAAGCATCACAGGACACCCCCTGTATACAACAGGCCCCGTTTTCATTCCCGGGCTATGGACGAGGAAATTGGGCAGCTTGCTGGAGATAGTGCCGGAACATCCGAGCGAGGAAGCCTGCCCAGGACCGCTATCTACTCCGGGCCTGTGGACACCTGCTCAAGTTCCAGAACAGCACCCCGTCCGCCCAGAGCCCATGTGCCCCTCTCCCAGCCCCTTTGCTGGGCCTCACCAGGAGGAAGCCCAGGCAGCTGCTCACATGGCGAGCACTCGTTCCAAATGCCCCGTCGGTGACAGGAGAACAAACGAGGCTGAGCACTCAGGAGTCCCCTGGCTGAGAGGCCTGCCAGCGTGTCTAAAGGACAGCAAAGCGATGGAGTCGGGGCGGATGGAACATTTGTTTGAAAGGGAAGCAGATGCCAGACAGATGTGCTCCCCCCCTACCCTGAAACAGTCTCATGTGGTGGCGGGAAGAGGCCAAATATTTATTAAGCATTTACTGCAAGAGGCAGAGCCATGGGTAAAGGGCCCAGAGGCTTTGGCACCAAGCAGACACGGCAGACCTGGGTTCCAATTCCAGCTTCTCCTCTGTGTGCCGTAGGACCCTGGCATGTCTCGTGACTTCCCTGGGCCTCAGTTTCCCCATCTGCAGAAGGAGGTCATTATGCCCGCCTTCCTGACATCACTAACGTGTATTATGGACATAGCACAAGGCCTGGCATATGCGAGGTACTCGGTAACTGATCATTCCACTCCCCTTATTAGAGGCGTCCGCGATCTAAGAATACAATGTCTGCCTTGCAGACCAGGCAGAGGGGAAGGAGGAACTGCCCTGGGAGCGATGATAGGAAGTGAGCCCTAAAGCCTGGAGGGCTGAGACTCAAGGAGCCAGGAGTCAGGGCAGCCAGGAGCACTCTCTTCCAAGGTCTTGGGGAGATCCTGATGCTGTCACCGTGCCAGGTGTCAGGGTGGTAGATGGAGGGCCAGTTAAAGTTGGCCATGTGGGATTTGGACGTGGGAAGGTTAACTAGATCCTCCATCTCTCTGGGGTGACTCTGCTTAACTCGAGAGGTCCCCACCAGCATTGGGGGTACTGTGGCACTGGCTGGGCACCGTGTTCAGGGGCCAGAAGGTCTGAGCCCCAAGCATGGTTCTGCTGGTCATAGGTGTTGACAGTGGCCAAGTCGACTTCATTTCTCCGAGCCTGTGTCCCAAGCTGTGAATGGATGAGCATAGGACTTAGCCTGTAGGGCTGTTGCAGAAGAAGGAGAGAAGAAAACAAAGCCAAGTGCCAGGTATGAGGCAGGTGCACAGCAAGTAGTGATTGTTGGGGGGAAGGGGGCAGCAGAGGAGGTGGCAGGCGGAGTGAGCTGCAGAAGGAGAGTGAGGTGAGAGGGCGGAGTGAGGAGTAGGTGCAGGCTGGGAGGCTGGTGGATCCGCGTCTAAACCGTAATGTCCTTGGCTCTGGAGAGGGGGCTCCTTCATGCGAACCAGGGAGTATTTACTCGGAGCTGGGAGATCTGTAAGGTCTGGACAAGCCTGCACGGATTTATTTCCGGCACCAAGGCCAGTTTCCCAGCAGCAGGTGAGGCTCCCTGGAGAGGCGTCTACTTCCCAGTCCGGTTTGTGATGGAGACTTTGCCAGCGTTACTGCACCACCCGATACAGCCAGCCTCGGTGCCAGCAAACGCTCCGCTTCTCACCTGCTCGGTGCCCCTTCAGGGTGGGAAAGGAGAAGAAGCAGAAGCAGCTGCCAGCGTCATCTTCGACTTCTCAGCATGACAGCAGCCCGAAACACTGACTGGGTTAAGTGAAGAGCCCGTAAGTTCCAAGCCAAAAATCAGGGCTCCGGATCTCACAATGGGTGTTATCCAATTCTCGAAAATTTATTTATGTGAAAAGCAAAGTACCATGATAGCCGTCGGCGACATCAGATCCAATTTAGTCACTGATTTGGTAAATCACTTGGCTGAAAGAGGCAAAGAACGAACAAAGGAGCACACGATCCACCAGTGCGAGACCGCGCACTGGCTGGCACCTCGGGGGAGGGCGACGTGGCAGTAAGGTCAGGACAGCACTAGCGCCGCCCAGCCCACGTAGCCCTGCGTGCTGTGCTCATTTCCTTTTATAGGTGGGGAAACTGAGGCACAGGCAAAGTAAGGAACTCACTCAAGGGCTTAGGACCCCTGAGTAGCGGGGATGGGATAGTTTTCTTTTTAGACAGGGTCTTACAGGGTCCTAGTGGTCCTGCCTCAGCCTCCTGGCTGGGATAAGAGGCACAGGCCACAATGCCTCTTTTTGTTTTGTTTTGTTGCTTAGTTTGCATAGGGTGTGTTCACTCACCAGGCAGAGAGGGAGGAAGTGAAATATGCCCTCCCTCTGGGGGAATTGGCCATGCTGCGTTCCCTTCTCCTCTGGTCTCCTCTTGCGGTTTTGGGTATACACATACATGTGCCCCGTGTGCTTTTCTTTTCTTTTCTTTTCTTTTCTTTTCTTTTCTTTTCTTTTCTTTTCTTTTCTTTTCTTTTCTTTTCTTTTCTTTTCTTTTTTCTTCCTTTCTTTCTTTCTTTCTTTCTTTCTTTCTTTCTTTCTTTCTTTCTTTCTTTCTTTCTTTCTTTCTTTTTGAGACACAGATTGAAAGAGAAAGACAGAAAGTGAGAAATCACCCTCCCCCGGTGGGAGTTCAAGAGATGGCCGGGAACCAGCAGTTAGCGTAATGGCTATGTCACTGGACTCCCATGTAGTCGACCATGCTTCACGTCCAGGACCCGGTGGCTTAAACTCACACCGGGCATGTGTGCGTGCATGCCCAAGATCCTGAGCGGAGAATGGAGGAGAAGGGATTGCGGCGTGACCATCCCCCCTGGGGGGTGATTTCTCACTTTCTGTCTCTATGTCTCTCTCTGTCTGTCTGGCGAGTGCACGTGCCCTATAGCGAAAATCTCTCCAAAATAAATAAATAAATAAAGAGATGGCCATGCCACAATCCCTTCTCCTCTAGTCTCCTCTCAGGATTTAGGTCATTCACAAACACATGCCCAGTGTGAGTTTCACGCCATGTTAGAACTTGAACTGTGGTTGTCCACGTGGGAGCCCAGTACCTTAACCACTATGCCGCCTGTTGGCTCACCCAGTGTGTTTTCCAAGCTGCCAGATCCGGGACTTGAACCATAAAGTCAGTCGCGTGAGATCTGGTTGCCCCAGCCACTATGCCACTGGCTGGGGCGCCCAGCCTTTTTTTTATGGCTGGTCCACCATGCCTTTTTTGCACAGGATTTCACTATGCTGCCGGATCATCCTCGAGCTCAAGTCCTCCTGCCTCAGCCTCCCTAGTTGCTGGGATTACAGGCACGTGGCACAGTGCCCAGCCTTCAGGTTGAACCGGAAATTGAACCCAGGCTCCCCATGGGTCCCAGCCTGTGGAGCTCAGCATCTCAGCAGCATGCACCGCCTTGCTGGGCCATGGATTTGAATCTGGTTCTACTGACTCCAGATACAAGTCTTTTCCTCCTTTCCTTCCTATGTTTCCACTCCCTCCTTTTCTTTCTTTCCCTCTTCATTTCCCCTTCCTCCCCCGTCTTTCCTTCTTTCCATCTTTCTTCCCACCGGGTGTCGACCAGTTGGCGTCTGTGAGGGCTGGGTAATTGCCGCTCCCACCAGCAACATCGCGGAGCCCCTCCCAGTTCTCCCACAGACTTGCCAGCAGTGAGCAGATTCTGTCTACTCCATAAGATGATGTCGCAGGAGATTCAAATTCCTCATGAATGAGGTTGAGCACCTTTTCATATGTTGATGAGCTATTTGTATTTCTTTGTTCGTGAGTATCTGTCATATTCCTTGCCCACAGTGAATGTTACTCTGGTGATCTTTTTTCTTAGGGATTTCTAGGAACTTCTTATATATTAGAGTATTATGTGTAATAGACATCAGGATCGGTGCGCTAGATTAACCATAGCAAAACAGCACTAACCCGGGGGCTTATGCAACAGAGACGTACAGTCCCACGGTTCTGGAGGCTGGAAGTCCAAAATCAAGGTGTCAGCAGGCTTGGCGTCTTCTGTGCTTTCTCCCCTTGGTTTGCAGGTGGTCCCCTTCTCACTGCACCCTCATGTGGCCCTTGCTCTCTGTGGGGTCAGCCCTGGTGTCTCTTTGTATGCCGAATTTCTCTATTTATGGGTTACCAGTCAGGCTGGATTAGGGCTCACCATAAAGGCCTCAGTTTAACGTAATCCCTTCTTCAAATTCTTTTCAAATGCAGTCATATTTTGATGGGGGGTAGGGCTCCAACATAGCAATCTGGAAGGGGACAGAATTCACCCATAATGGAGCCTCATCTATTTTTCCTGTTTGTCTTCTTTTAAACTTTACTTGCATATATTGCCCTGTAGTCACTAGGTAATAGAGCTCCCTCAAACTCCTGAATTTGAATGTACAGAATGAGGTCTGCTCCAGAAGACTGAGTGTCCCCCCGATTTGTCCTGTTAGACAGCTTGCTCCAGAGGACAGGGCGTGACCAACTTCAGAGTCACGTTGACTTGGCCCGGAGTCCTGGCGCTTTACACAGCAGCAGGGTGACCTTGGGCAAGTCCTCCCTCTGCGTCTCAGAGTCTTGCTTCCATAAATGGTGCTAATAATAGCCAGCTGGCAGGGCTGCAGGGAGGATGGCACGAGGTGATATCTGTAAAGCGTGGAGCTCCACGTCTGGCCCTTCACAGGGGCCAGTGTGCTGCCGCGATTGTGGTTTTCATCATGAACAGCCATCTGGGCTTATCAAGCACCCAGGGCAGGGCAGGCATGGCGGGGGAGACACAGAGCTGGTGTGTCCAGGGTTGCTCTCAGAGGCTTACAGTGCCCACCTGCGGCTGGAAAGCTTGAGCCAGGCCCTGCTGTCCCCAAAGCCCACATGGGGGAGGAAGGAGGCATTGCAGATGAGCCAGTGCATGTCCAAGCCTCACAAGTGGACCAAGATTTCTGCAGGTGGAAACAAGAAGCCGAGGGAGGGCATCTGGGGGGAGTGCTCGGTGTGCCCCCAAGCAGAAGGCAGGAAAGTAGAGATCACCTCTGTTGGACGTCAGGGTGTCTCCTTCCACTCCACGAGGTGTCTGGTTCGGAAGTGGGCGGGGACATTGAGATGTTGGTAACAGGAACCTTCTGGGGAAACAAGCAGAGTCCGACCACACACCGGCCGGTGCTCGCTGGGCTAGCGGCCGTGTGAGTAAGCACACGCAGGCTGAGCCACATGCGTGCCCGTGGGCCAGCACAGACTTCTGGCAGAGGCTGAGCCTGTTGGAAGGAAGGACACAGCCCAGCACAGATCGTGCGGCCTGAGGAGGATGAATCCGAAGCAGGAGTGAAGAATAACCAGGGACATTAGCTGGAGTGGGGGACTGGCCATGGGTGTGTCAAATGGAGGTGACTCGCAAGACCCCGGAAGGGAAAGCATTCCTGGCCGGCACTTGGTCTCATTTCATTCTGGACACATGTTGGGTGTCACTGGCCTCACGGAATAGAGGAGGAAACTGAGACTCGAACATGAGGCTGTGTCCACAGTCAAATGAGGGCAGAGGCGAAGGGGCTGGGCTTGGACCCAGGAACCTCTGTGCTCTCCACACGGACTCAGCTCAGCCAGCGTGGCGTGCCCATTCCGGCTCCCTCAGGAGAAAAGGACCCCTTCTTTTCCACCTGTCGTCATGGCTTCCCCACCCCTCATCCTCATGATGAGTGATGGGTGATGAGGGGCATCGGCCGGGACTTGGCTGCCTCACCCCTGCTGAAACGGGAGAGGGGCCCCCGCTGAACACCGCTCTGTTACCCATCTAATTGAGGCTGGTGGCTAGGGCATTCTCTCGGGTCCCAGGGGCCACCTGAAATGTTGCCCAACTCTCCATGGACCCCAGGGTCAGCTCTCATCCCACAAGCCCCTGCTTCCTCTCCCTCTCCGGGCCTGCCACACCTATTCCAGAACACCTGCTATCCTTCAGACAGTCTCATTCGTGGGAGACCAGCCAGCTTGGCGTCATGGTCAAAACGTCTCCTGGGGGCAGGACCGCACCTGGGAGTTGGGCAGGTCTACCCTGGTGCCTGTGGGTGGGGGCAGGGCGGAGACGCGTGAAGGCCTCTGAACTCCCAAAGAGGGTCTCCGCTGCTGCTGCCAGCACCCCTCCGTGTCACTCTGCCCGCCACGAAGAGCATCTGGCCGTTAACTTATATATAATAACCCTTAAACACTGCCATTAAGTCACCTCTCATTCTTTTAAACTACCCAGGAAGGGAATTCAGGGTGATATATGGAGGCTTTTATGGCTGGCACTGGGCAGCTTACGGACTTCGCGGCACACCGAACACACACATTGTTGCATAAATAAGAATCACTGTAATATCGGAGCATCGTTCCGCTCCTGTCTGAGCTACCAGCGGCACAGCCCCGACGCCTCACACCCGGGGGCATCGCCACTCAGACGAGGGGCACTGAAGCTGAGGGTGTGACCCAGAAGGGGACCAGTGGACCCTGAAACCGCCACAGCCAGATGCATAGGAGACTCCATCACCTTATCTCCCCGCTTCTTTCCTCCTCAGTCTTTTCCTTGGTCTCCCTTCATGTTGCATGAGGGGCAGGGGAGGAGAGGAAAGGATTTGCCGTCTGGAATTGCCTGCTCTGTGCCGGGCGCTTTACACACGCCATCACATCAGACCCTCCACTCTGATGCAGTGGTTTACAGCTGGGGACACCCAGTAATGGGCCCAAGGTCACCCAGCTCCTAAGTGACAGAGCTGGGATTCAAACCCGCCTCTGAGCCTGTGGAGTTTGTCTATAAGAACCACAAGGCTCTCAGGCTGAGGGGGAGCTGGTGCTGGGAGTCCACTCTGAGGAGACCTGGAGAGTCCAGGGGTGGCTGGGAGACAGCGATCAGGGACCCAGGAAGGGGGAGCTCAGGGCTACATCTCAGGATTTGCAGACAAGGGCACGGCGCCCACCCAGGCAACTACATACACACCTGCGCTCGGCAAATGGACAGTGTGAATGTTTAATGACGATGATGGCTGTGGGGAATTGCTGTTTACTCAGCGATTCTCTCCAGCCTCCCTCTGCGGGGGCCTCAGGGCCCAGGTAGGCCGCCATGGCCAGGCAGAGGCTCCCCCGGCTCTGGTCTCTGCGGGACCCACCAGGAAGGAGCCCCGCGGAGCATTCGGTCCTGGGGTGGGACGGCAAGGTCGAGCTACTGTGCTTGGGAGTTCCATTTTGCCCCAGAGGAGCGGACAGAGCCCAGACGATATTTCTTCCTCCTTGCCTCTAATCCTCCTTCTTAGGCTGAGAAGCCAGCCATGGTGTGGGGATCTCCGGCTCTTGCCATTCACAAAGGCAGCCCCAGGGCTCAAGAGCTCATTTCACTTTGTCGTAAAACCTCAGGGAAATCCTATGTCTCCTCTGCTATTTCCTTGCATGGGGACGGGCAGGTGGCCCAGTCAGCAGGTGTCTTCGCTTGGGGCTGTGCCCCCGTTCCCCCGGCAGCCCCAGGTAGGGAGTTCTCACGGGCACTGAGATACGCCTGGTGGGCCGCTGGGAGATGGGCCAGTTGCTGCTGAGTGCGTGCTGCCTGTTTGATAGGGAGAAGGGTTCTTCAAACCACAGAGGGGGAGGACCGTACATGGGGTTCCTAGAGCTGAAGTGTTTGGGGTGCACAGTGTGGGTGGCTAGTATACAGGGACAAGGTGTGCCTGGTCTGACAATGTGCGGGCTCTAAGAGTGGAGAGAAGCAGAGGCTCCCGAGTGGGTGGTGGTGAGCGCGGGGGGATCTTACTCTGCAGGAGATGGAACTGGAGCAGCTAGGCAGAGCAGGTGCCAGGGAGGTGTCCCAGCATGGCTGAGGGCACAGGCCTCGGGACCGAATGGCCGTGCGCTCAAACTCAGGCTCCTGCACATGCCAGCACACCGTAGGCACCGGGAAGAGGCAGCGAGGGCAGGAGGGCATTCCGGTTAGAGGGAACGGTGTGGGCTAAGACACAAGGCGGACCTGGTACTGCTGGGGTGGGCGGACCTGGTACTGCTGGGGTGGGGAGGGGAGGGTCCTGCACCGAGATGAAAGGGCACTGGCAGGGCCCAGAGGACAAGGAGGTGAGAGGGAGACGGGCTTGGGGGCCAGGCGAGGAATGGGTTCTCATCTGTCAGCCAAGGGGAGCCAGTGACTCTTTCTGAGTAGAGATTCTAGAATCCACCCCAGCAAAGACAGCCATGGATCCCAAACAGCCAGCCTGGGACCCTTGCTGGCTGGCTCTGAAAGATGCATTTGGGATGACACTGAAAGGTTCAGGTACCACTTCTGGAGAATCTGACTCAGTAGGTAGAAATCCCTAACATGCTTGGTTTTATTCTATGTGCTTTACTTTTTAAAAACTCATATGAATCTTCCCAACAATCTCAAGGGACTAGGTACTGTTATTATCCCCAATTTACGGGGTGGGAAGGGAGGAGTGAAGAACAGAGTGGTTAAGTAACTTGCCCAAGATTGCACAGCAGCAATTGTCAGAGCCAGGATTTGAACCCAGGTTGCTTGACTTCAGAGTCTATACTTTTTTTGTGAAGTCTATTTGTTTCTTCCACGAGTGAGAGGGACAGAGAGAGAAGGAGAGCACCCCCAACAGGGTCCCTACACTGTGATCTACCCCCAGGCTCAGTCGGCCCCAGATCATGGGCAGGGCTGCACCCAGCATACTAAGGGAGGTCCCCAGATGCGAATCCTGAACTCCCCATGGAGGTCAGCTTTGCAAAGCATCACGTTTTACCACACAGCACAGAGCCCGTGCTTGTGACCACACCGCCGCACTGACTCCTGTGAAGGCCGGGGACTTTCCCTTTGCTGTGCTGAGCACACACCTCACTTCCTCTGTGGTTCCGTGGACCAGAGTTCGGACTCCTTACCGTTGTCTACAAGTGCTCCTGCACCCGGAAGGAGAGGTCAGCCAAGGCGGCACCTTTGGGAAGTCTTCATGGAGCAGGTAGACTTCAGTGGGTTGGCCTGGGGTGGGTGCAGGGACTCCGAGAGGAGGACCTTCTGGGTGAGAGGCACTGCACTGGTGGACCAGAGTTCGGACTCCTTACCGTTGTCTACAAGTGCTCCTGCACCCGGAAGGAGAGGTCAGCCAAGGCGGCACCTTTGGGAAGGCTTCATGGAGCAGGTGGACTTCAGTGGGTCGGCCTGGGGTGGGTACAGGGACTCCGAGAGGAGGGCATTCTGGGTGAGAGGCACTGCATGGACGTTCGGGAAGACCACACCTGCCAGCAGGGGGAGAGGCTGCACGGAAAGGCTGAGGATGAGGCTGAGTGTGAATGGTGAGCTGAGGGTGAGGCTGAGTGTGAATGGTGAGGGGAGATTCTGTGGGAGAGCTTCTGTCCATGTGGGGTGTGATGAAGGGTCACTGAGTCACGGGCCCTCGAGACCCCTTCTTCTCTGGAGCCCTCCCAGGCTCGGTGAGAATCTGTCCATGGCACCAAGGCCTAGCCAGACAGGGAGCACTCACTGATTTACTTACAAGCTGCTTCTCACCAGGTTCTTCCTCAGGGCTTGATGGAGCCCTGGTGTCACAGGGCTGTGGACAGAGTGAGAAGCTACGCACCCACGGCACCCGCAGGGAGTGCCCCTGCTTTCTGGAGGGCGTAGGAAGCACCTGATGGCCCATGAATTCCTGGCAACATGAAATAATAGGAAAAGGAATAGTCTCGCCCGGAGGTGATATAACAGATCAACTCAGAACATGGGTCTCAAGTCAGGAAGTTCTAGTCCTGGCTCAGCTGCTCAGAGCCATGTGACATGTCAAGCAACTTGTTTTCTCCTGGTCTTGACTTTCTCTGCTGTAAAATGGGGATTAATATTACCTGCTAGGGTCACCATGTGGGACCACTGAAATGATGCACTAAACACCTCATAAGCATTCAAAAAACAAGAGCTGTTATTTGTGTCACACACTCTCCTGGTCACCTACCTAACAACTATTCTCTTCTAATAAGATTCTAATAAGATCCTAATTGACCTTCTTTCACGTGCATGGGCTTCAAGGAGGTGGTACCAGTCCCAAACACTGAATTGTAATGGGTCGAAGGCTAAGCCAGTTTCAGCTCTGTTGTTCCCTCTGTCAGTGATTGGCTGAGGCATAGGCATCTGACATGATTCTGGCCAATGAGAGAAAGTCTGCAAGGGAAATTCTGGGGAAGGCTAAAGAGGCCTAAGGGAAGTAGAGCTCTTCTGCTGATGGCTGGAACTGTAGCAGCCCCCTTGTAGTCATGAGGTGACTGGGCTTACAAAGGAGAACAGGAAAGAAAGACAGTCAAGACCTGGACCCTTAATGAGGGCCTGTGCTACTGAATTAACCAGCTGGAGCATTTCCCTAGCACAGGATGTGTGAGCTTATTATGAGGTCGTTTTCAACATTGTTTAAGCCATGTCAAGTTTCCTGTTACCTAAGCTGGAAGCATCTACCTAATGCCATGTATTAATTAAAGTTTATTAGCATCTGTTATTCCTGGAGCAAGGCACTTATGTACATATCATCCGATGTTATCCTCACACATTACAGAAGAATTAATATCCCTATTTGTCTTAGTCAGCTCAGGCTGCCGTAACAACAGTCCGTAGACCGGGTGGCTTAAAGACAGAGTTTACTGTGCACAGTTCTGAGGCTGAAAGGCCAAGCTCAGGGTGGCAGCATGTCTGGGTTCTGGTGAGGCCTCTCTTCCTGACTGTTACATGGTCGCTTTCTGTGTCCTCGCGTGGCCTTCCCTTGCTGTGTGTGCATGGAGAGGGAGAGCTGGGGGGCGGAGGGGGGCAGGGTATTTCCTCCTCTTATATAGCTGCTAATCCCATCAGTTCAGGACCCCACCTTTATGACCTCGTTCAACCTTAATTACCTCCTAAAGGCCCTCTCTCCAAACACACTGGAGGTCGGGGCTCCTGCGGATGACTGGACGCAATTCAGTCCACAGCACTCTGGCGCACGCGGCCTGTACACAGAGTGAAATGACTTGCCCAAAGCCACAGAGCTTGTGCGGGAACAGGGCTGGGACTTCGGTGTGAGCTCATCTGAATCCCAAGTGTGTACTCTCTGCTGGTGAAGCACCTCCTGTGAGGGGTGTACATACATGTGTGACCTGGTCCGAAGGTCATCCTACTAGCCAACTCGGGCATAGTCCATACAAGAAAAAACATTTTCTTTTCCTTCTTTTTTTTTTTTTTTTTCAAAGGTCACCCTACTAGCCAACTTGGGCAGAGTCCATACAAGAAAAAACATTTTCTTTTTTCTTTTTTTTTCTTTTTTTTTTTTTTTTTGAGAGGTTTTCGCTATAGGGACTGTCCGCTATAGGGCGTGTGCGCGCCAGACAGACAGAGAGAGAGACATAGAGACAGAAAGCGAGAAATCACCCCCCAGAGGGGATGGTCACGCTGCAATCCCTTCTCCTCCATTCTCCTCTTGGGATCTTGGGCACACACGCACACGCGCCCGGCGTGAATTTTAAGCCACCGGATCCGGGATATGAACCATGGTCGACTATGTGGGAGTCCAGCGATATAGGCATTACACTAACTGCTGGTTCCCAAAACATTTTCTTATTTTTCAATCAGTTTCACTTGAGGTATATTTTACCTATTTAAAAAAGTCACCAATTTTTTCATTCGTTGAATTATTTTATTGTAAGACTGTTGTTATACTTAGAACCATGGGTGGCAGCCCTGAAATACAGCAATTCGCCACGTAGAAAACGTCTCTGTGCAAATGAAAGTTGTACGCCTAGATTGCTATGAAGAACTGGAAGGTCACTAATTCTAACTGTATAATGAGATGCATTTTGACAAATACTTGCAGTCATATAAATACCTCTACAGTCAAAATATAGAACAAGCGATCACCCCCAAAGTCCTGCTGTGTCCTTCTGTCGTAGGTCCAGACGATCGATCTGCTTTTCGGCCTCTAGTCTGGACTTACCTTTAGCTTTTTCTTTTTAGTTTTTTGCCATAGGGCACATGCACTTGCTGGAAAGAAAAGAGAGAGAGAAAGTGAGAAATCACACCCTGTGGAGATGGCGGTGCGGCAGTTCCTTCTCCTCCAGTCTCCTCTTGGGATTTTGGACACTCACACACACACGCCTGGCATGATTTTTAAGCCACCAAGTCTGGGACTCCAACTATGGCGTTGGCCCATGTGGAATCCAATGCCTTAACCTCCTCGCCACCTGCTGGTCCTGGTTTGGCCTTTTCTAGGTTTTCATATAAATGAGATCACACAGTTTCTGTCTTGGAGTCAGGCCTCCCTCCCTTGGCGCAATGCTTTTGAGATTTCGCCACATGGTTACATAGATTGGTCTGTCCTTTTTCCTCGCTGTGTAGTATTCTGATGCCAGGATGTGTCCGATCTGGGCTCTTTTGAACATAAATGCACTACCTTCATACGTGGCTTCTCTGGGAAGCTTGGCCCCATCCCTTCTGTGGTTCAGTGTCCCTTTAAAATGGTGTCCCTGCAGAGAATCCTCACGGCAGTCAGGATAGCTCCCACTGCGATGCTGGGATCCTAATGCTAAGCAGCTCTGAGCCATTTATGTCACCCGAGTTTGTGCTCCACCCCGAGGCATGCCGGGGCGAGTGCCGCGTGTTTCTGAGCCCTCACAGCCAGCGTTCCAGCATCTTCACAGATGGGCAGTTCTTTCTTCTCATCCCAAACCTTCATGCTCCATTACTGTCCTTCCTGCTGCCAACAGCATGTGAGCTTTGAAGCGGGAGCTGTGTGTGTCCAAGGGTGCAAGGACAGGGACCGACAAGGAGCCCCAGGAGCCCCGCCCAGCCCTGGTGTACACAGGCTGCTGGATGGTGCAGCAGATGCTGCCGGTGCCCACCGTGTCCCCTCGCTCTCATCACTTCAGCACGTGCCACTCCATCTCCAGTGCTGGCTCCTCCTTGGCTCGAGAGGTTTCTTCACGTGGTGGAGGGCATTTCGCATCCCTGGCCCCTGTCACCTTCTGCCCTGGGGCAGGTTGACGCTGAGGCTCACGTGTTCAACACCAGCTCTGAGTTCCCCAGCAGGGTAAGCCTCATGCCCACAGCGTACTCTGTGCCCTCTGTGCCCAGAATTGTCCCCAAGCAAATGACATGCACTTGAACCCTCGCATCAGGTCTGCTTCAGGGGTCTCATCCTGAGCCCGGTGGTCCCGTCACTGAGCACTCAGGCCTGAAGCTCTGGACTTCGTGCACAGTTCCAGTCCCCTGTGCCCCGAGGGGACCCATCCCTGGCATTTTGCAGATGATGAGGAACTTGTCTGAAGTCACACCCTTAGGAGTGGCCAAGCCAGGTTCCTAGCTCCTTGCACTCCTCCCACCCTAAACGGATCCTCTTCTGGAGCTCCATGAAGCTAGACCCACTAGACTAGGAGTCCAAAAGTCAGATTCTGCCCTTGGCTCTGCCACAGATGTGCATTGTGACCTCGGTTAAGGCACTTCCCCTCTCTGGGCTCTATTTGCCCATTCTAATCCAGAGGGATTGTATTGACTGATGTAAACAGAACCTTCTGACCTGACACTAGTGAAGTCTAAGGTTGAAGAAGGTGATTTCAGGAGTAGTCATAGGTCCCACTTTTTAACCAGTGTGGGATAAATGCCAAGAGTCTGCACCAGCAGGTGGCAGGGTCAGGGAGGAAGAGCTCAGAGGAAATTGCCCACGGAGTAACAAGAGCAGCTCTTGAGGGATGCTGGGAGAGGTCAAGGCCAGGAGGTGCCAGTCGCCCCACTTCTTGGCTGGCAGTTTGGGGAAAACTTGGGGAGAGCTTCCTCTGTTCCTTTCCTTGTAAGAGCCCCTGACAGCCTGCTCCAACTCCTCCTTCCCGAGAAGGCCACTCTCTGGAAGGTCGCCCCCCCCTGGCCCGGAGAGGGAGGCCGGGTGAGGACAGGGAGAGCTGATGTGCCACCTCCACAGCAAAGAGCAGGCCCCAGCCGGCGATTATGCATGCGCCTGCTAATCACGCCCTGATTAAAATGATTGTGCTAATATGAGTTCTCCCACCCTGTCAGAGAGAGGCCACTGCCTGTTACCTGTTCCCAGTGCTAGATCTTGCCGACAGACCTGTGGGGCTGTGAGAGGCCAGCTTTCCGCCAGCCTCTGGGCGTCCCACTGGCTGAAGCGCAGTGTGCTCCCACCTCGTGATGGAGGGAAGGCTCAGGAGTGGCCTGGACTTGAGAACCTGCAGAATGGGGCAGAGACACCACGGGCCTTCATTGGAGAACGCGGCAGTGAGCCTGGCTAGGAACCAGGCTGCTCGCTCCTCAGGTCACGGGCTGGAGACCCTCAAGGCAGCATATGTGTGAGCTACTTTAGAAAAGACACAAGGGACCAGCAGTTAGCGTAATGGCTATGTCGCTGGACTCCCACGTAGTCGACCGCGGGTTGCGTCCCGGACCCAGTGGCTTAAAACGCACGCCGGGCACGTGTGGGTGCGTGCCCAAGATCCCGAGAGGAGAATGGAGGAGAAGGGAATGCGGCGTGGCCATCCCCCCAGGGGGGTGATTTCTAGCTTTCTGTCTCTCTGTCTCTCTGTCTGTCTGGCGAGCGCACGCACCCTATAGCAAAAACCTCTAAAAAAAAAAAAAAAAAGAAAGAAAGAAAAAAAAAAAAAGAAAGAAAGAAAAAAAAAAAAAGAAAGAAAGAAAAAAAAAAAAAGAAAGAAAGAAAAAAAAAAAAAGAAAGAAAGAAAAAAAAAAAAAGAAAGAAAGAAAAAAAAAAAAAGAAAGAAAGAAAAAAAAAAAAAGAAAGAAAGAAAAAAAAAAAAAGAAAGAAAGAAAAAAAAAAAAAGAAAGAAAGAAAAAAAAAAAAAGAAAGAAAGAAAAAAAAAAAAAGAAAGAAAGAAAAAAAAAAAAAGAAAGAAAGAAAAAAAAAAAAAGAAAGAAAGAAAAAAAAAAAAAGAAAGAAAGAAAAAAAAAAAAAGAAAGAAAGAAAAAAAAAAAAAGAAAGAAAGAAAAAAAAAAAAAGAAAGAAAGAAAAAAAAAAAAAGAAAGAAAGAAAAAAAAAAAAAGAAAGAAAGAAAAAAAAAAAAAGAAAGAAAGAAAAAAAAAAAAAGAAAGAAAGAAAAAAAAAAAAAGAAAGAAAGAAAAAAAAAAAAAGAAAGAAAGAAAAAAAAAAAAAGAAAGAAAGAAAAAAAAAAAAAGAAAGAAAGAAAAAAAAAAAAAGAAAGAAAGAAAAAAAAAAAAAGAAAGAAAGAAAAAAAAAAAAAGAAAGAAAGAAAAAAAAAAAAAGAAAGAAAGAAAAAAAAAAAAAGAAAGAAAGAAAAAAAAAAAAAGAAAGAAAGAAAAAAAAAAAAAGAAAGAAAGAAAAAAAAAAAAAGAAAGAAAGAAAAAAAAAAAAAGAAAGAAAGAAAAAAAAAAAAAGAAAGAAAGAAAAAAAAAAAAAGAAAGAAAGAAAAAAAAAAAAAGAAAGAAAGAAAAAAAAAAAAAGAAAGAAAGAAAAAAAAAAAAAGAAAGAAAGAAAAAAAAAAAAAGAAAGAAAGAAAAAAAAAAAAAGAAAGAAAGAAAAAAAAAAAAAGAAAGAAAGAAAAAAAAAAAAAGAAAGAAAGAAAAAAAAAGAAAAGACGCAACTCTGGCTTTGCAGGATGGGCTTTGGGACCATCCTCACCTTACAAAGAGCTGAGTTGGGGACACCCAGATACCTGGGCTTCATCTGTCAGACATCTCAGGAGCCAGACAGACCTGGACTCCAGGTTAGCTGCTCCAGAGCCCCGCCCCGGGGACCCAGCAGCTGAAGATGCTTCTCCTTGAGCCTTCATTGCCTTCCTCTGGGACATGGTCAGATTACAGGACAGGTAAGCATGGCACCTCATGGCACATAGTAGGTGATCTTTGACATCAATTTTCCAAGGAGGAATGCCTCTTTTCGATGCTGCTCAGTTTGTACGGAACAGGTATTTATAAGCATCTACCTTCCCCACCCAGCTCTGTCTTCTCCCAGCCCGCCTGGCCACGTGGGAGGCTCTGGGGGCCTCTGTCTTCTTTCTTGGTGAGGTGGGAGAGCCTCTGGGTCCCAACAGAGAAGTTAGAATACAGAGCAACCCCCCGAGGAGACAGCACTGTAAGTCCTTAGCAGCCATAATACAAATCAGACTTGGTCAGCTGCCTTGGAGATGGAGGGGGCTCTGGGGCTACCCGGGGACTCTGACGACGATCAGTAATGGCAGTGCAGCCACGGCATAGCAGTGACAGCATGGCCACACCCCCCGTGTGCTGGGACTTGACACGCAGTATTTCCTTCTATTTTTCTAGACTCATCTTAAGTCGGTGGAGACTTTTATCCCCCGCTGGCTGAGGAGGAGGCAGAGTGGTTGATTACTTGCGGAAGTCCGCCACCCTCCAAGCTGTGCTCTGACCGCGGCTCTCTCTGTCGCACCCACTGACACTGTGGTTCTGGGAAGACATATTGCTCGATCCACAGAACTGACTTCCAGTGAACTTTGGGCACAGCCCCTTCTGTAAACTATAGATTGCATGGAGTCTGCTGGCCTTGGGTGGG
>NW_006159616.1:5975228-5975804 GCF_000334495.1 Tupaia belangeri chinensis | reverse complement strand
AGAAAGAATCCAGTTGTAGGCCCTTTCTGAGAGGCCTAGGCCTCAGGACAGGGAGTCCAGGCCTGGAGGTTCTGCTCTGCTCAGAAAAGTCCAGACAGAGCCCTGAGCACATGCCCAGCAGTGTCTGGCAAGGAACGGGGGCATGTGTGTGGGGTAGCGTGCGGGTGCACATACCCACGGCTCTGTCTGCACTCACACGTGCACAAGCACAGTGACAGGTCACTGCCCCCCTGAGAGTCTTCTCCCGCTCATCAACCTTGTCCTGACCCTCATCTCTGGTTCTCAACATGCTTTTTTTTTTTTTTTTTTTTTTCTATAGGAAGCACGCACTCACTAGAGACAGGCAGAGAGAGAGAGTAAGTGAGACATCCCCTCCTGGGGAGATGGCCAAGCTGCAATCCCTTGTTCTCTATTCTCCACTTGGGATTTTGGGCATGCGTACTCACACACACAGAGCATGATTTTCAAGCCACCAGGTCTGGGACTCAAACTGTGTGGTCAGCAGTGTAGACTCCAGCCGCCTTCACCACCATGCCATCGGCTGGGCGCCCCCACCCCTTTCCTTTTGGTTGCGCC
>NW_006159616.1:5973130-5975074 GCF_000334495.1 Tupaia belangeri chinensis | reverse complement strand
ATTGCAGTCTGGCGGATGCCTAGAAAGCCGCAGCGGGCCAAGCCCTTTTGTTTCTCGCTCTCTTATTGGTCAGTCTTCAGCCATCACTCAGATCTCCATCAGCTGAAGCAGACATAACCTTGACGTGAGCTGGAGTTGGGGAAGAGGACAGGAAGGGGGGGAGAGGGGAGAGAGAGCAGATGAGAAAAGAGAAGCGGGGAGGGTCACTCCGCACACCTACTGTGTGTGACACTGCCACAAGGTCGCCCTCACCATCCGTCTCTTGCTGACTCTCTAGGCGGCCCAAGGACACACGCGGCCAGGTCTTGCCCAGTCTGCCCGTTATCCCCTTAATCATCCTTTCCAATTAAATCGCAACTCCGCCATTCTACAGGTGAGGAAGAGGACCATCTCTTGGTCACCAAAAGGGAGGCTCGGGTTTCAGTCAAATGCCGTTCTTCCTAAATTCAAACACTGAGCCACTTCTTCGTGGTGTAATTATCAGACAGGACATTGTGTTGCTCAGTTTACTCATCTGTGAAATAGGGATAATACTGCAGACGTCGCTAGGGCTGGGTAGGCATTAAATGAGCTAGTATACGGAAAGTGCATGGAGCGAGACCAGGCGCGTATTAAATTCCGCGCGAGCATTTGCAATCATTTGATGATTATTATTCTGTGAGCACAGAATGTTCAATACTATCTCAAAATCCTTTCCCTCCTGCCTCCTCCCCAGTCTCCTTTCCTGCCAGCCACCTCTTCCTTTTAGTTCAGCCAGGGTGTCAGCATCTCCTGACCGCCCGCCGTGACCCCTCCCAGCTCCCCGGGGGCCTTGGTCTCCTGGAGGACAGGTATGTCCATGTTCCCCGGGCCCCAGTGCAGGAGAGCGGCGCGGGCGGTGAACGCAGTGATGGGTACTCCCCACCTCCCTTCTCTTTGAGAATCTGAGGGCATAAGTTAGATAACCGTGACACCTGTTTTAAATTAGCCTTCAGAAGCCTCCGACAGCTGAGAAATTATTTAACAGGGAAAGAATTGAGTACATGAATAAATATTAATATTAAATCACCACTTCCCTAGATTTAAGGGGAAGGGTGGGGGCTCGCCAAGAAGTAGAGGTGGCTGCTGTCCCCGGGATGCTGCTGCGTGCTCTCAGAGAAGCGAGGAGGGAGGCGGGATTAGAGAACAGCCGGCCATCGGTCACCAGGATTCTGTCCAAGCTAGGTGGGGACTCTCTCCATCAGGGAGGCCGGCAGGTGGCGGGGCGACATCCCTCATCGCAGCTCCACAGGTAGCTCCACGGAGCCTGGTGGAGCCTGCCCAGCTGGGGCCCTGGTGGAGCAGAGGCGGCCGGAGCTGCCAAAGCTGCCGCCCATCCTAGGGGAGCTGGGTCCCTGCCTGCTGTCCCCATCGGGACTCCCATGGGCCTCCACTCTGTGCTCTGCCCCCCACCCACGAAAACATTACAATGTGTGTTTTATGACCATCTTGATGTAAAGACAACTATAATCCGGGCTAGAGTCATGATTATATATTCATTTTTATTGTTACATTAATTTTTGGATGATTTTAAAGGAATCAAAATGAAAAGATTTTTGTGGGCCGTGGCACTGTGCCTGCTGGCCGGATGGTGGGCCCTCTCCGTCCCCCTGCCGAGCCGGGATGGCTGATGCCTGATCCTGAGGAGGAGCCGCCCAGGGAAGGCAGACCCACCCAAGGGCTGCGAAGACTCGGCAGCTCAGACCCCGTCTTTCAGGCCCAGCGCACGTACTGATATGAAGGAATAATCATCGAGGGCTACAGCGGCAGGAGTAATATGACAAGCACGAATTCCTCACTGCTCTGCAGTGCCCTGACTTGCTGGGAACTCGTCGAGAACTGCCGAGAACGTTCCAGGCTCCTGCCGTGGTGGCCACTCTCGTTTGCCCGGAACACTCTTTTCCTCGTATTTGAATGGCTAACCGG
>NW_006159616.1:5972347-5972956 GCF_000334495.1 Tupaia belangeri chinensis | reverse complement strand
CCCTGGTATTTGAATGACTCACCGCCTCATCTCCTTGGGGTCCCCTCTCATGTCGCCATCTTAGTGGAACGCTCCTTAACCGAGCCCCTACCACCCCAGCCCTGCACTCTGTCTCCTGACCCCGCTCATGCCCTTCCTCGTGCTGACACGTCCAGTGAGCCTTCACGACAAATGCTGCGACAGGCCCATGTGACACACATATGCCGGAGGCTCGACTGCAGGCTCCGTGGAGGTAGGGGCTTTGCCTGGCTCCATGGTGGTGGTTGTGGAGGAGCGAGGAAGATATGACTGTGAGATAAGGGAACACGATGGAACAGTGCCTGGCGCACAGTGAGTGCTCGATAATCCCGAATGCATGGGCCTGCCGGCACGTGGCCGGTACGATAGTCACTGTTCTTGGCGTGTGGGCGCTGAGTCCTCACTGCTCCATAGCAGGACGATTATTTACCCTCATTCCCCCATCGGGGATACGAGGCCTGGAAAGACGAACGGATGTGACCTGAAGTCCAATCGTTAACAGATCGAGGGCTGCCTTTCACAGGGCTGGCCCATGGCCTCATGGTTAAGGGAGCCGGATCCCACATGGCCAACTGTGTCTTTTTTTTGGGG
>NW_006159616.1:5957799-5972152 GCF_000334495.1 Tupaia belangeri chinensis | reverse complement strand
GTGGTTGACTACGTGGGAGTCCAGCAACATAGCCATTACCCTAACTGCTGGTTCCTGCCAACTATGTCTTGAATCCTTGCCCCTGTGGCTTGGAAAACATACCAGGTAGTGTGTGCCCAGAATCTTGACAGGATGGGAAATGGAGGAGAAGGAGTTGTGGCATGACCATGCTCCTTTGGGGAGGGATGCCTACTCCCTCTCCCCCACCGCCACCTCCTGTTTCTCTGTCTCTCCCTGGTTTCTCCCTGGTAAACACACGCACCCTCTGACAATTAAAATAAAAGAGCTTCTTTCCATAGAGCAACATAGAAATGTTCAAGGCATGACCAAAGGGGTCTGGAAGGCGCAGGGAGGGGACAGATAGGGTAGGGGAGCTGGTTTCCCCTCCCACTCCAACTTCAGCATTTCAGTTCCTGTCGGTTGCCTCATTGACCATGACTCGGGGTCCCTGGTTGATGCCTACCCTGTGAGCCTGAGCAGACTTGCCTCCCCTGGGCCTCAGTCTCCCCTCGGTAAAGGATGGAGTGAACTGTGGGCTGTCCAGGGCTCAGAACCACCTCCTGCTGCTCCCATGCTTCTCTCCAGGGAAAGGCTATGCCTTCCTCCTCTCGGGCCCTCACCTCCTCGTGCCCGGCTCAGCGCCCGACGCCCATGGGTGCTGGTGGAGCCTCCCGCCTGGACTCGTGCCCGGCTCAGTGCCCGACGCCCATGGGTGCTGGTGGAGCCTCCCGCCTGGATGGTGGTGCTCTGGCCAGATTGACCACCAGCCTGGTGTTTCCAGAGCCTCACTGGACATAGTGGAGAGCACGCTGCTCTGTCAGCTCCCCTAGACATAAGCCACTGCGCACTCGGCTTCCTGTCTAATTATGTCACGATGTCGATGCAGCAGGTGCATTTAATCAGAGGGCCGTACACTGACCTATACACTATTTGGGCCCAGGAGTTCCCAGTTTGTGCAGCCACCCTGTGTGCGATAATCATGACACAGGCCTTTAGGATGTGGACGGGATTAAGTGAGATGGTGCATGAGTCTGGCAGGGAGCCGGGCCCAGCCAGCGACCCACCCTCTGGTCCCGGCCCCTTCCTGTGCCTGACACAGACGGCCTCTCTGCCTGATCATGCCCTGGATAGGTGCCCCTCCTGCCTGGGCTGGGCAAAATGTCAGCTTGTGCTCTCTTGAATTTGGCCTCAAAGGGCTTGCAGGAGTTGGCGGGTTAGGGGAGGCCTTCTCAAAACCCTATCCCTTCTCCCAGATCTCCAGGGCACATCTGGCTTGGCGACAACTTTGGGCTCTCTGAGTCCATGGTCTCTGGGCGCAGGCAGCATTTAGGGCTGTGTAAGGGCCTTTCTTTAAGCACAGGTTCTCCCATCGCACGCCACCGCTGTCATTAGGTAAGACACGTTCTTTCTGAGGGATGCTCATTCTGTGTCTGGTGAGCTCTACCACAGAAGACCAGCAGACTCAGAGGTGAGATGTACCCAGAATTGGCAGCTAGAACGTTCCAGAGCTGGACTGACAGTCGGACCTATGATACTTGCCCGTTCCTTATTTTTAAATGGGGCCCGAATCTGTTATTTATGCAGACAAAGCCCTGCGTGTCTGGCAGACAACACCTCCTTCCATCAGAAAGCAAGGTTTCTATGTAACTTTTAGAACATGCCTTTTGGGGGTGACTTTTTCTGGTTTTCACTGGGCCCATGGCTGAGTCAGGTCCTCCTTTTACAGCCTGTCCAGTACCTGGGTCTCTCCTCCCCTGGCAGTTACCAGACCTGTAATTAGTAACTCGTCGGGGGTCTCGTGAGACCAGAGACTGTTGAATGAACGAATAAACAGATGAATGACACCCAAGACTCAGCCCTGAGTTCCCACTCGCATATCCCCACCAGCTCCCCCCCGGAGCCTGTCCTTCTTGGTGACGGCCTAGAGGCAGTTTGTCAGTACAAAGAGGTGAGAGCACAGCCAAGGTGCTGGGCGAGGTCGGAGGCCACTGAGCCTGGCGAAATTGCCTGTGGATTCCACGTCTGTGTCTGCCCACTTGACCTGTGCTCCAGGCCCCCGATGCCCTCATCTCTGGTCCCCTGATGAATCACATGAGGCCCAATGACACCACGTCATCACTCTCCTTCTCCAGCAGACACGACATCACCCTGCTCACCCACTGCAAACTGGCAGGCCAAGCATTACGGGAAGCCGTCCCCCGCCCCCTCCCAGCCAGGCTGCCCTGGCCTCTGCAATATCCTTTTCCTAATAGACTGACCTGAACCTTGCGTGCTGTTCTAAAAGCAGCCTTAGACGCCCGAGTGAGGTGGCCAGGTAATTCCCCTGACCAAAGCACGAGCCTGGCTTGCACTGTGACTGGGAACCTGCTGGCTGGCCGAAGGGTGCTGTTGGGCACTGGGAGGGGCACTGGTTTGGGAGTCCCAAGCCCTGTGCTATCACATGCCCCTTCTCTGAAACCCGTTTCCTGTAACAGAGTGATAAAGGGGCTCATCCATGGACTTTGAGGCTCTGTCGGGACTCTCCCTTTCCCAGTAAGTTGTAAACTGCATGAAAATAGGCCATGGCTGTGAATCAGTGAAATCTTATTTCATAGAGAGTCTACCTCGAGATAGCTAGCAAAAATAAATGTGGGTGGACAGGATATAAGACAGCCGTAACAGTATCCCAGGAACAATGAGATCCTTGTGCATCTGGTACCAATGGGAATGCGGTCAGAGGTGAGCCTGGAAAACTGGCATAAGCCTGGGCCGTGGAAGGCCCTGAGTTGCATACCAACATCGTGAGATACATATCAGCTATCACCGGGTAACAACCAGCCCCAAACTCACTGGCATAAAACATAATCACATATTCCCCAACCACAGACTTCTGGTGGATGGAGGTCAACTGGTGTAGGCTGGCTCAGGCGGGTCATTAAGGTTGCAGATCTAGCCAGGCTTGGCTCCAGGTGGCTGAGCAAATGTTCTTTCTGGGATCCCAGCTGGGATTCCCATTTTCATGGAGAGGGCACTTATGGAGGGTGAGCAGCACTACGCAAGCTGACCTCAAACTCTTGCTGGCATCCAACATCCCATTGGCTGCAAGTCACATGACCAAGTTCCCCCACCCACGTTGGGGGTAATGAGGAAGTATGTTCTGCTCACGGAGAAAGGGAGGGAGGAGCGGACATTTGAATGACAGTCTAAGCGGCCACAGGTAGCATGGGTAATGGTGAGGAGCATAGGTCCTGGAGACTGGGTTCACGTTCTGCTACTCATCAGCCACGGGACTTTTCTTCTCTGCACCTCAGTTTCTCCACCTGAAAGGCAGATACCCTCAAGCATAGTCCATCTAATTCATGTCCTTCAAGCTTCCTAGCTTCTAGCTTCTTGTAGGCTGAGCTCCTAGGTCAGCCATTCTTTCAACGAGCAGACATTCCAGTCCCGTCTTCTGTCACTTCTGGCCCCCCTCCCTCTCTGTTTCTGTTGCTGGGCCAAACCACCCTCCCCTCTCCCCATCCCCAGGGTCTCCACTCTCTTCAAATATTTGGAAACATCCCTGAGGTCCCCAATCTCGGTCATGGTTAAGCCAAGCTACACAGATTTAGTTCCTTTAATCTTCCCTCGTAAATTAATCTCTCTGAACCTTTAATCATTTTCCTCGAATGAGATTCAAATGAGACGCGTGTCTAGGCTCCCCCCATTCACAGACCGCGGCCCGGCGTCGAGCCGTCATGCTGACAGATTTGTCACCCTGTGGGGTGGCCTCACCAGGCTGCCCCAGAGATAAGAAGATTCTGGGCATCTGGAACCTATTCCCAAAAGCAGCTCGAGCTTTTGTGGGTGTCCTAAAGTGGGAATGGGTGTTTGGAAGTGAACACACTTTCACCCAGCTCCTCTTGTGACCTGTAGGCCACCAGTCATCCCTTGTGTGGAATTTATGTCCTTCTTTGTACTCACATATCAAGTCCTCACAGCCTGAGAGGTGTAATGAGGAACTAGAGCATCGTTGGTAAGACGATGGGTTCGAATCCCTGTCTAGGCACTTCTGAGCTGGTTGATGTCATTCACGTGTAACATAACCTGTTTTCTAACCTGTAAAATGGGATTGGAATAATCCCTGTGCCATGGAGTCGTAGGAAGGATTTGGTGATGTCGTGTGAGGGACAACGTCAAGTAGTATTTGGCACAGCGATGGCCCTGGTAAGTTCCAGTTGTAATGATAGTCATCGCCCACCCACGGGAAGTAAGGGTAAGCCTTCAGAGGGGTGAGGTGGGCTGCCAGGTGGTAGAGATGGGATGCGAACCCATTTCTTAGCTCAGGACCAAACCCCAAGGAGGTCTGAATCCCCTGACTCATGCTGGCCAGAGGAGTGCGAGGGGGCCTTGCAGACTGGGTCAGTGATCCACAGACTCTCCGAGGGCCTTAGTGTGAGAGGAATGCCAGGAACGTGCTCTGTCTGCCCTCTGCCAGTCTCGGGGATGTGGGGATGCGAGCTCAGAAGCTGACTGCGTATTTCTAGGACCTTCTGGAAATACCTCGTCGACTAAGCTGTGAAGGGATTTCCAAACATGAAAGTCAATGGTGGAGGAGAAACACTGAGACAAAGACCGTTCCCACCCGAGTTCCTCCAGGCAGCCAATCCACATGGATTCCTAACTCCCCCGACGGTATTGCTCAGGCAGTTAAGCTGGAGGTTGTGTAGCCCACAGCCAGCTGAAATCTCACTGCACCCCACACTGAGCCGATCTGAGCCGAATCCCTCCTTCCTCACTCCCCGCCCCCCCTCTCTCTCACACACACACTCTGTCCCTCTCTAGACAAATTAAAAGAAGTAAATAAATAAATAAATGAAGTTAAATTTAAAAAAAAAAAAACAAAAAAACCCCAGATTTCAGAGTGTAACCTCCTGACGGAGCTGAAGTTAAATTTAAAAAAAATAAACCAGATTTCAGAGTGTAACCTCCTGACGGAGTCCCAGCTCTGCCACTTCCTCACCGTGTGAACTCAGGCAAGCAGGGCCACTCTGTGCCTCAGTTTCCTCCTCTGCAAAATGGGCATAATAATAGTGCCTGTCTCATAGAGTTGTTGTAAGAATGAAGACGTCAGGGGCCAGCAGGTGGCGTGGTTACGTCACTGCCATGTGATTGACTGCAGTTTGAGTCCTGGACCGGGCAGTTTGAAACTCATGCCGGGCACGAGTGCATGTGTACCCAAAATTCCAAGGGGAGAATGGAGGAGAGGGGATTGTGGCCTGGTCATCCCCTGGGAGTATGATTTCTTGCTTTCTCTCTCTGTATCTCTCTTTGTTTCTCCAGTGAGTCAATGTGCCCTATAGCAACAAAACAAAACAAAACAAAACAAACAAAAAAACTCTCTCTAAAAAAAAGAGTAAGTCGGGGTCAGCAAGTGGCATAGGTAAGACTCTGGACTCCCACATGGCCAACTGCAGCTTGAGAGCCCCCCCAGTGACTTGAAAAAAATCACACTGGGCACGTTTATGCGCATGCCCCAAACGCCCAGAGAATGGAGGAGAGGGGATTGCAGCATGGCCATCCTCCCTGGTCTCACTTTCCCTCTCCTTGTCTGTCTGTCTCTCCCTCTCCAGTGAGCACACATATTCTGTGGCAAAATAAATAATTCAATAAATAAAACAAAGAAAGAATGAATCAAAATATTGAAAGTGCCTCTGAGTGTACCGGACACAGCACTGGGGCTCAGGTGCCTTCACTCCTGTGACAGCCTGTGCGTCTCCACAGCTAGCCAAGCCATGTCCCCTCTCCGAGCCTCGGTTTCTCCGTCTGTACAGTAGGCATGCTGCTGCAGGGTTCGCAGGGGCTGCTGTGAGAGCCAGATGTAGAGTGGTGAGTGCTTTGCGGAACGGAAACGCATGATGCGTTCTGAAGGATTGTTAGAGAGATGGCGGCAGACGCGTACTGGCGATGAGGCGGGTGACGAGCTGCGAGATGCACATGAGCATTTCTAAGCGCCCCAGAGACCTTTATTCCCTGTCCCCGAACACTTGCTGTGTTGGAACACCTCGTAGCTTCCTGTTCTCCACCTGGGAGACTGATTCGCTTGAAATCGGCTTGGGAAAGGTAAAGCTATTCGGGGTAGGACACGGAGGGAGTGAGGCCTTGTAGCGCTCCCCCAGCAGTGAGTTGCTAGATGACTGGGAAATGGGTTGCAGACTCCTGATCTCTCTTTTCCTCCTTCGCTCTTCGCTCTCTCTCCCTCCCTGTCTCTCCCTCTTGCCCCTAGAACGATTGAAGAGCAAGGTGGGCACCATCTGTCTCAAAGCCAGGCACCTAGGAGACACTCGCGATTTCCCTCTTCTCTCACCGTCCGTGGTCAGTCACCCACCAAGGCCCAGGAAGACTCCTCCCAAGTATCTCTCGAAGCTGCCCTGTCTATCCCTCTCCGCAGCGTGGAGTCCAGCATCTTTACTCTGAACTACGACTCTTAGCTTTGGCCGCATGCTTCCTTTCTTGTCCTCCTAGAATTCATAGGAGGTGGCAGGATCTTTAAAAAATATTCATCTAGACTCGACTCTTAGCTTTGGCCCCATGCTTCCTTTCTTGTTCTCCTAGAATCCATTCACCGCATAGGAGCTGGCAGGATCTTTAAAAAATATTCATCTAGACTTTTCCCAAATCCTTTGGGGCGTCCCTTTGTTTATAGAAGGGTTCAAAACCCTATGCAGTAGGCGCTATGATCCCATTTTGCAGATGAGGAAACCAAAGCCAATCTGAGTGGATAACTATGGCCCCAGGGCACACAGCTCAGGTGTCAGGACTGGGATCCTGCCCCCAGTAGTCTGGGTCCTGACCACCTCTCCACCTCATCTCCGGCCACTCTGGTCCTACTTCTGTCTCAGATTTGACGGTGTCCACCCAACCGCAGAGGCTTTGCACATGCCTTCCCTGTGCCTGGAATGCCCTCTCCTCCTCACAGTCTCCCTTACCCCGCCTAACCTCATGTGGGTGCTCTGGCTTATCCTTCAGCTTGCCGTGTCCACGCCTGCTGAGGGAGGCCTTCCTGGCTGGGCGCAGGCTCCCACCTACATCGTCCCCTCCACCTTTCTTCAATGCGCTTGTAACCCACCGTCCCTCTGGTGACTACGGGCTCAGCCCCTGCCTCTCCTAGCAGAGGAATACCACAACGGTGCGCCCAGGCTGCTGTAACAAAATGCCATAGGTTGAGTGGCTTCAACAACAGGCATTTGTTTCTCAGCATCCTGAAGAGTGGGTTCAGACCAGGCACTGGTAGATCTGCTTCCGGGCGAGGCTCTCTTTCTGACTTGCACACAGATGCCTTCTCTCTGCATCCCACGTAGCAGAGAAAGAGCTGTGGTCTCTTCTTCTTACAAGGATGCTAATTCCATTACAGGGCCCACCCTCATGACTTAACCTAGACCTCATTACCTCCCAAAGGCCCCACCTCCAAATGCAACCACGTGGGGGGAATGAGGACATTGACATGAGTGTGGGGACATTCAGCCCATAACAGGCAGCTTACCTCTTGCTCCCCTCCCAGTCACTGACCCCAAGCACAATTCTTGGCACTGAGCAGACTTCAGAATATTTGTTGGATAAATAAACAAATGAATGAATGGATGGATGGATGGACAAGCAAATGAATGCATGTTAAAAAATTATGATCCTGCTGGGGCACTGAATCTGGAAGTGTCTTCTAGATTTGAGAGGGACCCACAAACCTGCTTGTGTCCCAAGAAGTCTTCGTGACAAGAGGGGAGAGAGACTGGGCGAATGAGTCATCGCTCTACAAAGACTCTACTTGGTGTTAGCAGTGACCTCACTATAGCAAAGTTGCGGCTTGCTGGGACATTCTCTTTTTCTGAAACATACAAATGAGTTTTAAAAAGAGAGAGAGGAGAGAAGAGGGGAAAAAAGTCACATTGAACAGCTCTGATCTCCCAGCCATGAAATATACCCCTGGGATTAGATCCCTGCTGTGAAATATTGTCCCGTGATTAGATCTCAAGCCATGAAATATAACCATGAATTTAGATCTCCACCTTGGAAATACAGTTTGCTGATTAGATCGCCCCCATGAAATATGGCCTTTGGGTTAGTGCATGCCGGTAAAATATGGCCTTTGATTAGATCACCGCGGGGGAGGCTGAGGCACTAGCTGGGAATGGGCTCTTTCGCCACATCCCCACCAAGTACAATATAAATATATGGAGAGGAAGGGAAGCAGAGGAGGTACATTAATAATGGTGACATTCTGGGACTTGGGCTTTCTGGGAGGCTGTCAATTTAAGGAAAGGGGATGGGGACAGACCCAAGGGAAGGAACTTCACCCCGCCATGCTGACACCCTCCAGGGTGGGGCTTGCTCCTGTGCAGGGCTTCCAAGAGCAGCGCATTGTGAAGGGTGCATGGGTGCGTGTCTTAGCTCCTCTACTTCCTGTGGGGAAGGTGACATTGTTACCGTCCCCAAGCACAGGTGGGAACCGAGGCACAGAGAAGTGGCTCACTGGCTCCGGGACTCACACCAGAAGTGTCAGAGCTGGGATTTGAACTTCCACCTCTTAAGCCTTTACTCTTAACCACAGACTTTGGCTGGCCAAGCTATGCTATCCTTGGTCTATGGTGCTTCCCTATGGGGAAGGGTGGCCCCTGCAGACCCTTTGCTGCTGTGGGACTGAGGAGTGGGGATCCCCAGGCTCGCTTGGGTGAGGAACAGAACAGAGAGTCCCAGACTCAGACCAGAGAGACATGGGGTCCCACTGGCTTCTCCCTCATTTGCCAGGAAGTTCCAACCCCAGGCTAGGTACCCACAAACAGCCTGAAAGCCAAGGTCGCTGAACTCTGAATAAGTATCACCTTGCTATGTGAAGCTCTCTCTCTGAAGGAGCAGAAAACTCAATTTGGGCCCTGAGTTTATTCTGGGAGATGGCTTAGTGCAACGATTCAGAGAATGGGTTGGGGGCAGTCAGACTTGGGCTCAGTTCCCAGATCCCTTAGTAATCGTGTGAACTGGGTGCCATGGCCCCGCCAGGACAGGCTACCCACAGGCCCCAGACATCATTCACAGCTGACCTTTACCCAAGGTTACTGCTCCCCAGGGGCGGCCCCATCCTGCCTCTGCAAGAGAACACCAGACCCCTGCCCTCTCGTCTCAACTCAGAGCTGCCCTGGAAGCTCAGCTCCACTCCAGAGCTCCCGGTGGGACACAGCCCAGCTCCCTCTTGGCCTGGTCCTCAGGCCCTCACTTCTCCACCAGCGCCGTCCCCAGGGCACCCCCAGTAAACTTCTCACATCCAACCCTCTGTCTCATGGCATGTCTCCCGGAGCCCAAAACACGGCAAACACTTCCCCACCTCTCCGCAGCTTCATTTCTCACTCGCCAAATGGGGATATTGACATCCTGCCCCAGTGAGGGGCTGGAGGCAAGCACGCCCTTGTGCGTGTGAAATGCTTAGCCAACTGCCTCCCACTGCCTGTTCCTGAATGCACGCCGTGATCCCGAACAGCCATCTTGAGCTGAGCGTCTTCACCACCCTTCATCTGCAGGGTGGGACCAGTGGGCCTGTCTGTGGGTCTGGGGAAAGTCTGTCTGGGGCAGGGTTGTGGGTGGCGGTGGGGCCCAGAGCAGGCCATCAGCCAGTGCAAGCTCTGGCCCCGTCCGCTCCCCCTGGATGGGTGCTCAGGGAGGGTGGGCGGGCACTTTCTTATCTCTCCCCAGCCAGCCGACTAGCCAGCCCTTATCTGGGATTTGTGAGCTTGTAAAACATGGCCCGCTATCACGCCATCTCCCGGGGCCAGGGTGCTCTTAGCCGGCCTTATCTCGGGTGATCTTGGCCTGTGATTGAGGGGAGAGCAGGGTTACCCTGGGCAGGAAGCAGCACATCCCCTGGGAAGAGGGGTGGGGGGCAGCAGGCCAGGCCTGCCAAGGAATGGTGTGACATTTGAGTAGGCAACAGCAGAGGCCAGGGCTCCCCTTCTCTCATCTCTGCTGCAGAGGGACTGCAGGTAGGGGAGAGGGGAACCCTAAAAGGTTTCAGGAACCCAGGAGAAAATTCTGGAGAAAAATGAGAGCTACATCAGCCTCAGTGGCCCCTTCATTCACTCACTCCTTTTAAGCACTTACTGTGCTCCAGGCCCTCTGCTAGACTGGCCAGAGTGCTGGGTTTCTAGCTGTCTTACCCTGGGCAAGTCACTTGCCATCTCTGAGCCTGCGTCCAGTGGGAATAATGGTTATTCCTATCTCACAAGGTTGTCATGAGGTTCTCTTGTAGCAGTGGGTGTGCAAGAACTGCCTTGTGAACTGCGAAGGCCTGTGCCCAGAGAAAGGGTGGGATCGGAGACAGCCTGCATGTGGACTGCACGCCTGGGGGAGGCAGAGGTAGATGCAGAAGCCCCAGGACGGGAGGAGGATTCCAGGAGTGCTAGGGTGTGCCGACGGCTCTGGGGTAGGGCGGGGGAATCGAGGGACAAGGATTCCGAGCAAAGGGACCAGTGACACAGAGTGCTGGGCAGGGCACACAGGGCGGTCTTCCCAGTGGCAAGGCAGCCGGGACCTGAGCTGAGCTGCTCTGGGGCGGCCTTACTGGTTGGGGAACGTGGGCCCATCTGGCTGTTTATCTCCTGCCACTGTGGATGCTTTCGTGCTGAATTCCCCTTTGTCGCTGTTTCCCTGCAATTCTCTTTTGAACTTGGCATCTGTTTGGGGCTCCATCCGGTCCCTGCCCCTGTGTTCCGATGCGCGGGTCTGTTTGCAACCTGGGCATCTGGTCTTAGGGCAGTCGGTGGTCCCAGTTCCCCAGCAGGCCTTGGGGCTGGGGCCAGGCAGGGGTAGAAGGGAAGAAGTTCTGTGTGGAAGATGCGGGCCTGCCTGATCCAAGCATTCACCTCTCTCGAGAGCCCAGCGAGCAGCCTCCTTCTTCTCTGCCCTGCCTCCCCTGGAGGAAGCCGAGGGCTTCCCATTCTCCATCATGAATGGCCGTCTCTCCCCCACCCCCCACCACCCATCCCTGGCTTCAGGCCATAGGAGAGCCTTGCCACTCCCAGCACTCACTTCGGAGCCAGGTGAGGCTTGGCCAAGCCCCTGGCTATGTCACTTACTGGCTAAGCCTCTAGAAGTCCCTGTTTGCCGTTTCTGTGAAATGGGCATAATACACTGGGAGATACTACTGAAAAGACGCAATAGAAAATAAATGGCTATTGGGTTTCAGAAAAGGCATGACTTTTTTTTTCTGTTTTTCGATGCAAAAATGCATGAATTTTCCGACAACCCAATAGAAGACTTACTGTTGAGCAAGTGAGCCAGACTTTGAAAGATACACGTGGTAACTCCCCAGCCAATCGCTTGAGACACTTGAAAATGATGGTGGGGAGGATGGGTGTGGGGGAAGAGTGGATGGTGCAGAGTGGGTGGTGGAGGGTGGGTGTGAGGTGCAAGGGGAGGAAACATTTGACAGAAAAATGTAAAGTTCTCTGTAGACTTGAATAAGAAATAAAAATAAAAGCTGCAGTGGGAGTGGCTCACCCAGCCCTTCCCTGCCTATGATAGGCAGGCAGGGGTGAGGGCACCTCCGAGGCCAGGCAGCTGGAGTCTGCATCCTAGCTCTGCTAGGGCACGTTAGTTAGCCTCTCCCTGTGTGCCTCAGCTTTCTCATCCACAAAAAGGGAATAAGACCGGCCTCATGGACCAATGGAAGTGTTTGAGAAGTTTATTTATCTGCAGCGTGCCTCGACCTGTGCTGAGCCAGGCAGACGGGTCCCCGGTTGTCACAGAGCAGCACAGCAGAGGGGTGGCAGGCAGTGCACCCCGACAGACAGCCTGACACTCCAAGCCCACTGGCTGAACCCGGGGAAAGAATAGCGGCAGGACGGGGGGGCTTCGAGGCCGCGGAGGGCTGTCAGGGAGGACATTGGCTGCACGAGGAAGGACGAGCCCTACACGTGGGTGGGAATAGCAGCAGAGCAGGAGCAGCGTGCAGGCCGGGTGGCTGAGTCGGCCTGTTCAAGGGGCAGCAGGCAGGTCGGGTGGCGGGAGCTGTGGGCAGGCCTGGGGGCCAAACTCAGAGCCTGGGATCTAGTCGGAGAAATGGGCGCCATGGGTGGCTTCGGATGAGGGAGGGGCGTGTGGTGGGTGTCTGTCCGTCACACTTCGGTGGTACAGATAGGACGGGGCCAACAGCGGGACAGGCTGAAGGGAAGTCAGCTTTCGGGTGAGTGCGTGAGCTCAGGGAGCGGCTGCTCAGGGCTCAGGAAAGGGCTGGCCCATCAGCTGCTGAGGCTCCTTTTGACCTGGGGATTCTGCAGTTTCCTGAAGAGCTGGTCACATGGGTTGTTTCCCTTCCCTGACTGCAAGTGAATTCAAGGCATCTGGAGGATTTTGAATGGCAGAGGTGAGAGTTACTGTAGCAAGCAGGTTGGCTAGCAGGGGAGGCCACTAGGGTTCCCACTTCAACAGAGTTCTCTGCTCCTGGTGAAGGGGGCGGGACTTAGAAAGCAAAGAGGAGCTGGAGGGCAGCAGAGTGGTAAAAGAGGATGCCCTGTGAGGTGACCTGCCTGGGAAGGTTCCAGGTTCAAGCCTGGAGACCTCTCTGAGTGCGCTGGGCACGTGCACTCCGCGATCCAAGGCTGGCTGAGGCTAGGTGTGGATGGCGGCCTCCAGACCTAGTTGGGGAAGGCTGCCTCTCACTCGCTCTGTCTTTTTCTCTCCATTTCTCTCATCCATGGAAGAAATAAGTAAATAAACTCTAAAAAAAATATTAAAGCCAGAGTGGGAGGTGACAGTTGGTGTGGTGGTTAAGGGGACTGGAAAACTGTGGTTCAAGTCCTGGACCTGGGGGCTTGCTTTCTCACTTTTCCTTTCTCTTTTTCTCTCCTACTCTGTCCCTCTGTGGTCAAATTTAAAAATAAATAAATAAATAAAGTTAAATAATTCTTAAAAAAAAAAAAAGGGCAGGGGCCAGCTGGTGGCATGGTGGTTAAGTCACTGGACTCCCACATAGTCGACCACAGTTCAAGTCCTGGACCTAATGGCTTGCTTTCTCACTTTTCCTCTCTCTCTCACTGGTCAAATTAAAATTAATAATGATGAATAAAATTAAAGAAAATAATTTTTTTAAAAGGCAGTGAGAGCCAATATGTCCTAGCCTCTAGAGCGTAGGCTCTCACTAGCCATTTTACAGCCTCATGCCCGCTCTGTTAACGTCCCAGGGCTGTTGTAACAAATACCACAGCAGGGTGGCTTAAAATAACAGCAGCCGGACCAGCGTGTGGCACAGAGGTTAAAGTGCAGAATCTCACATGGCCAACAGCACAGTTCTGAGTCCAAGACCCAGGGGCTTGAAAATCACATCAGGCGCATGCCCCAAATCCTGACTGAACATGATGGAACTGCAGTGTGGCCATCCCTCCCAGGGGGAGGGATTTCTCACTTTCCCTTTCTCTCTTTCTCTCTGCATCTCTGGTGAGTGTGCATGTTCTGTAGCAAAAGATAAAAGTAGAATAGCAGAAGTATGCTCTTCCACAGTTGCAGGGCTGGGCATATGAGATCAGGGTGTCTGTAAGGCCATGCTCCTTCTAAAAGGCCTAGTGGAGACCCCTTCCTGGCCTCTTCCCACTCCTGTTAGTTGCCAGGAAGCCTTGGCGTATCTTGGCTTGCAGGTGCTAAGCTTACCCAACTGACCTCGCTGCTCCTGTATCTCTGTCTGTCCTCTTGTAAAGACATCTGTCATGTTAGATGGAGGGCCCACCCTAATCCAGGATGACCTCATCATAAGTAGTTCATCTGCAAAGACCCTATTTCCAAGAAGGTCACCCACTGAAGCTACAAGTGGACAGGGACATTGGGGGGACACTAATCAATCCAGTAGACCTACTGTGGGGAGGAGACAATAATGCTGCCCTGAGGTCACAGAGTCCCCAGTGGGTAATAACTTACTCAGGGCCACAGGCTAGATCTGGGGCAAGGCTCAGTTTGCACCCAAGAGCACCGGGATGAAAACTCGCACTCACGCCACGTGGCAGCCCCTGTAATGGGAATGTCATGCCGGCCAGTGAGACAGCGCGGGGGGACCTGGGGTGTTCGAGGCACTCTGAATGAGTTACAATGACTGGCGTGTGCTATGGTAAGGGGTCGGCGGCAGAGAAGTTGGAATGGGGATCAGCATAGTTGAAGAGATTGAAGAACCCCTCCTCCTTCTTCATCACCTTCTGGAACCTTCTGAAACAGCGCAGACACGTCCTCCCTCTGCCACCGTGTAGATTTCTTGGCCCTGTCGGAATGCACCGATTCTGGCTTTCAGCTGCCCAGCCCGGGCGGTGTTTCTGGAGCGAATCCCACTCCCTTCGCAGCTTCTGTTTTCTCTGTCCATGCGTCTTCTCTCCTC
>NW_006159616.1:5953314-5957505 GCF_000334495.1 Tupaia belangeri chinensis | reverse complement strand
CCTCTGTGGTCAAATTTAAAAATAAATAAATAAATAAATAAAGTTAAATAATTCTTAAAAAAAAAAGGGCAGGGGCCAGCTGGTGGCATGGTGGTTAAGTCACTGGACTCCCCCATAGTCGACCACGGTTCAAGTCCTGGACCTAATGGCTTGCTTTCTCACTTTTCCTCTCTCTCTCACTGGTCAAATTAAAATTAATAATGATGAATAAAATTAAAGAAAATAATTTTTTTAAAAGGCAGTGAGAGCCAATATGTCCTAGCCTCTAGAGCGTAGGCTCTCACTAGCCATTTTACAGCCTCATGCCCGCTCTGTTAACGTCCCAGGGCTGTTGTAACAAATACCACAGCAGGGTGGCTTAAAATAACAGCAGCCGGACCAGCGTGTGGCACAGAGGTTAAAGTGCAGAATCTCACATGGCCAACAGCACAGTTCTGAGTCCAAGACCCAGGGGCTTGAAAATCACACCAGGCGCATGCCCCAAATCCTGACTGAACATGATGGAACTGCGGTGTGGCCATCCCCCCCAGGGGGAGGGATTTCTCACTTTCCCTTTCTCTCTGCATCTCTGCATCTCTGGTGAGTGTGCATGTTCTGTAGCAAAAGATAAAAGTAGAATAGCAGGAGTATGCTCTTCCACAGTTGCAGGGCTGGGCATATGAGATCAGGGTGTCTGTAAGGCCATGCTCCTTCTAAAAGGCCTAGTGGAGACCCCTTCCTGGCCTCTTCCCACTCCTGTTAGTTGCCAGGAAGCCTTGGCGTATCTTGGCTTGCAGGTGCTAAGCTTACCCAACTGACCTCGCTGCTCCTGTATCTCTGTCTGTCCTCTTGTAAAGACATCTGTCATGTTAGATGGAGGGCCCACCCTAATCCAGGATGACCTCATCATAAGTAGTTCATCTGCAAAGACCCTATTTCCAAGAAGGTCACCCACTGAAGCTACAAGTGGACAGGGACATTGGGGGGACACTAATCAATCCAGTAGACCTACTGTGGGGAGGAGACAATAATGCTGCCCTGAGGTCACAGAGTCCCCAGTGGGTAATAACTTACTCAGGGCCACAGGCTAGATCTGGGGCAAGGCTCAGTTTGCACCCAAGAGCACCTGGATGAAAACTCGCACTCACGCCACGTGGCAGCCCCTGTAATGGGAATGTCATGCCGGCCAGTGAGACAGCGCGGGGGGACCTGGGGTGTTCGAGGCACTCTGAATGAGTTACAATGACTGGCGTGTGCTATGGTAAGGGGTCGGCGGCAGAGAAGTTGGAATGGGGATCAGCATAGTTGAAGAGATTGAAGAACCCCTCCTCCTTCTTCATCACCTTCTGGAACCTTCTGAAACAGCGCAGACACGTCCTCCCTCTGCCACCGTGTAGATTTCTTGGCCCTGTCGGAATGCACCGATTCTGGCTTTCAGCTGCCCAGCCCGGGCGGTGTTTCTGGAGCGAATCCCACTCCCTTTGCAGCTTCTGTTTTCTCTGTCCATGCGTCTTCTCTCCTCACTCCCTTTGGATTTTCTCAAGGCCACATCTATGTGTCCTCTTCTGCATCTCTGGCCCATGGCATGGGAGGGCCTCAGCAGGCGCACTGTACATTCACTGGTTCCCCAAAGAGTTTGGGTGGCAGTTACGTGTTAGAAAGGTGAAGCACAATCTGGAGTGTTCTGGCGAGTAACAGATAGGCTGGTGGGGAGGCAGATTCTGGCACCAGGGAAGGGCGAGGTGATTGTGAAGCCCAGTGGGGAGCCCAGATGGGCTATGGGAGGGAAGCAGAGAAGGCTTCCTAGAGGAGGTGGTGTGATGGGGAAGGAGAGGGAATAAGTAGCAGATGCAGAGCCCTCTGAGTAAGAGCGAGAGCTCAGAGCCTTCAGGAACTGCAAGCACCTTAGTGAGGTCAGAGGGTGTTCCCAGAGAGAAGGGTTGAGAATGTCAATGGAGAAGTCCAGAGGAGGAGCCTGGGGTTCATCCTGGGCTGTCCCTTCCCACAGGAGATATTGGGGTGGAAGGAGGCATTGAAGAGTTTTAAGCAGGGAACTGAACATGGTCAGATATCTGAATGGATCGAGGCTGGAGGCAGGGAGGCCAGGGAGGATGCCAACCCATGATCCGTGAGAAAGATGCCAGATGGGCTGGGGTGGGGAGAAGGAAGAGAGTTGATGACCGCTCAGTGTTCATTGAACTGATTCAATATTGCCGTGCAGGGCTTGCTTTGGCCTCACACGTGGGAGGAAGACCATGCCTTGCACACCTTCCGAGCGCCCGCGGTGGCCCTGCAGAATGCAGGCGCGTTGTGTGTAGCCCAGAGCTTAACAACCAACACACTGTGAGGTCGGTGAGAGAGCCAGGGTCTGCCCTCACTGCCAGAGCTTAGCAGGGTCCCTGTGCGTCCTGAAGGTGCCCTCAGAAACCGTCCATGCCGGGCTGGCATTTATTGAGCTCTGTGTGCCAGACCCTGTTGCCGATGCTCTCTGGGTTTTCACTCACCTGAGCCACAGAACAGCCTCACGAGGTGGTTCCTTCTCATCCCACCGGAGGCGCCCAGAGGGAAAGTGACTTGCTCAAGGTCACACCCCCAGGCAGTGGCAGCGCTGGGACCCGAATCCGAGTTCTCATGTCTCCTAAGCCCAGAAAGAGGCCTCTTTCCTCGGACACTGAAGTCTCCGAGAAGATATCCTCCTAGCCCAGTCTGGAGCCTGGGGGAGCCACCCCGTGCCCCCCTCCACGCCATCCAAGTGAGTGAAGGAAGGCGGACGACTGGCTTCCTCTCTTTTTCTGCTTTCCCGGTACCAAGTATATATTTTTTCTAATCGGGCCGGCTGCTGATGGTTATCTGGCTTCGCTAGAGAGCGAAAGAGACTTTGTGTCAAATGCTGAAAAATGACTTTTCAGGCAGCCTCTCTGTCTCCTGAAAGGAGGTGACGTGCTCAGAGCATACAAATCACTCAGCACCGGCGTCTCCATGCGAGGAAGGAGTGTGTTTAGATTGCTAAAACCACTCCCGTCCCTTCCCAAGGTCACGGGCAGGCAACCCAGCCTTGTCAGCGCCCGGAGGGCAGGGAGGCCTGGAGCAGAGAGACCCCATGGCCCCTGCACAGCAAGCGTGAGGGGCTCTGGGCCCGGGAGGGGTCCCTCGGGTGCAGAAGATGTGAGGGCCCAGGATGAAGCCTGGCCTCGGATGCTGAGTCTCCATAGGTCCTGCATAAGCTGTGTGACCTTGGAAAAGTTGCTTCACTCTCCTGGACTTCAGAAATCCCCTCCCCAATTATGGTCCCATAGACTGTTTTCAATGAAGCCATTCACCCAGCAGGAGGCTCTAATAACTGGATTTGCCTGGTGTGGACCGATCCCCAGGGATTCCCAGGCTGGGAGCACGCCGAGCACCTACGGAGAGACCACTAGGATGGAGGAGGAGGGCGGTACACCAGACAGAGACGTGAATCCAGCTCTGGAGGCAGCCAGTTTGGGCTCAGGTACTGACTGGCCCTGGCACTCGATGGCTAGGTGACCTTGGGTTTGTGGCTTAACCACTCTAAGCGTCACTTTCTGTACCTATCAACTGGGAACCTAGTCCAGCCATCTCAGAGAGGAGCCATGGTGACAGCCCGGGGCTTAGCACGATGTGTGTCCTCGGTAGGTGACAGCTCTGGTCACAGTAGCTGTCCTAGGTCGGCTGGCATATGCAGGTCTCATGACAGCCCAGGGCTTAGCACAATGCCGGCACAGGTGTGTCCTCGGTAGGTGACAGCTCTGGTCACAGTAGCTGTCCTAGGTCGGCTGGCATATGCAGGTCTCACCTTGCCAAGCCCTGATTTCTTCATCTGTAGGAAGGGGGTGAGGATGTAAAAATGCGCTTGGCACACAGTAGGCTCTTAGTCACGTGTAGATGTTTCCAGGTTCTTTGCTATAAGATATTTCAAACGAAATTTCCGTTTTTCAAGTGTGTGTGATGTTATGCAAGCCTTTGTCATGTGTCATGTGTGTCATGTGTGATACCATCTATCAGGAGCTAAGTAGGACTGACAAGGGTAGTCCATTTTCTGAGCAGCCACGATGGGGGTTCGTGGGGAGAGGTCGGTGCTCTGGGAACCTGCCCAGCGCCAGCTCCAGGGAGCAGAATGTGCCCGATCTCAGATGCGGTTCTGGTGGCCCTGGGGCAGGGGTCCTGCCTGCCCGTCTTCCACATGGGCCTGCC
>NW_006159616.1:5936774-5952339 GCF_000334495.1 Tupaia belangeri chinensis | reverse complement strand
GAACAGATAGGCTGGTGGGGAGGCAGATTCTGGCACCAGGGAAGGGCGAGGTGATTGTGAAGCCCAGTGGGGAGCCCAGATGGGCTATGGGAGGGAAGCAGAGAAGGCTTCCTAGAGGAGGTGGTGTGATGGGGAAGGAGAGGGAATAAGTAGCAGATGCAGAGCCCTCTGAGTAAGAGCGAGAGCTCAGAGCCTTCAGGAGCTGCAAGCACCTTAGTGAGGTCAGAGGGTGTTCCCAGAGAGACGGGTTGGGAATGTCAATGGAGAAGTCCAGAGGAGGAGCCTGGGGTTCATCCTGGGCTGTCCCTTCCCACAGGAGATATTGGGGTGGAAGGAGGCATTGAAGAGTTTTAAGCAGGGAACTGAACATGGTCAGAAAGCAGAATGGAGCGAGGCTGGAGGCAGGGAGGCCAGGGAGGATGCCAACCCATGATCCGTGAGAAAGATGCCAGATGGGCTGGGGTGGGGAGAAGGAAGAGAGTTGATGACCGCTCAGTGTTCATTGAACTGATTCAATATTGCCGTGCAGGGCTTGCTTTGGCCTCACACGTGGGAGGAAGACCATGCCTTGCACACCTTCCGAGCGCCCGCGGTGGCCCTGCAGAATGCAGGCGCGTTGTGTGTAGCCCAGAGCTTAACAACCAACACACTGTGAGGTCGGTGAGAGAGCCAGGGTCTGCCCTCACTGCCAGAGCTTAGCAGGGTCCCTGTGCGTCCTGAAGGCGCCCTCAGAAACCGTCCATGCCGGGCTGGCATTTATTGAGCTCTGTGTGCCAGACCCTGTTGCCGATGCTCTCTGGGTTTTCACTCACCTGAGCCACAGAACAGCCTCACGAGGTGGTTCCTTCTCATCCCACCGGAGGCGCCCAGAGGGAAAGTGACTTGCTCAAGGTCACACCCCCAGGCAGTGGCAGCGCTGGGACCCGAATCCGAGTTCTCATGTCTCCTAAGCCCAGAAAGAGGCCTCTTTCCTCGGACACTGAAGTCTCCGAGAAGATATCCTCCTAGCCCAGTCTGGAGCCTGGGGGAGCCACCCCGTGCCCCCCTCCACGCCATCCAAGTGAGTGAAGGAAGGCGGACGTCTGGCTTCCTCTCTTTTTCTGCTTTCCCGGTACCAAGTATATATTTTTTCTAATCGGGCCGGCTGCTGATGGTTATCTGGCTTCGCTAGAGAGCGAAAGAGACTTTGTGTCAAATGCTGAAAAATGACTTTTCAGGCAGCCTCTCTGTCTCCTGAAAGGAGGTGACGTGCTCAGAGCATACAAATCACTCAGCACCGGCGTCTCCATGCGAGGAAGGAGTGTGTTTAGATTGCTAAAACCACTCCCGTCCCTTCCCAAGGTCACGGGCAGGCAACCCAGCCTTGTCAGCGCCCGGAGGGCAGGGAGGCCTGGAGCAGAGAGACCCCATGGCCCCTGCACAGCAAGCGTGAGGGGCTCTGGGCCCGGGAGGGGTCCCTCGGGTGCAGAAGATGTGAGGGCCCAGGATGAAGCCTGACCTCGGATGCTGAGTCTCCATAGGTCCTGCATAAGCTGTGTGACCTTGGAAAAGTTGCTTCACTCTCCTGGACTTCAGAAATCCCCTCCCCAATTATGGTCCCATAGACTGTTTTCAATGAAGCCATTCACCCAGCAGGAGGCTCTAATAACTGGATTTGCCTGGTGTGGACCGATCCCCAGGGATTCCCAGGCTGGGAGCACGCCGAGCACCTACGGAGAGAACACTAGGATGGAGGAGGAGGGCGGGACACCAGCCAGAGACGTGAGTCACCTCAGGTACTGACTGGCCCTGGCACTCGATGGCTAGGTGACCTTGGGTTTGTGGCTTAACCACTCTAAGCGTCACTTTCTGTACCTATCAACTGGGAACCTAGTCCAGCCATCTCAGAGAGGAGCCATGGTGACAGCCCGGGGCTTAGCACGATGTGTGTCCTCGGTAGGTGACAGCTCTGGTCACAGTAGCTGTCCTAGGTCGGCTGGCATATGCAGGTCTCACCTTGCCAAGCCCTGATTTCTTCATCTGTAGGAAGGGGGTGAGGATGTAAAAATGCGCTTGGCACACAGTAGGCTCTTAGTCACGTGTAGATGTTTCCAGGTTCTTTGCTATAAGATATTTCAAACGAAATTTCCGTTTTTCAAGTGTGTGTGATGTTATGCAAGCCTTTGTCATGTGTCATGTGTGACACCATCTATCAGGAGCTAAATAGGACTGACAAGGCTAGTCGGAGCTAAGTAGGACTGACAAGGGTAGTCCATTTTCTGAGCAGCCACGATGGGGGTTCGTGGGGAGAGGTCGGTGCTCTGGGAACCTGCCCAGCGCCAGCTCCAGGGAGTAGAATGTGCCCGATCTCAGATGCGGTTCTGGTGGCCCTGGGGCAGGGGTCCTGCCTGCCTGTCTTCCACATGGGCCTGCACAGAGGGGAGTGCGGCTGGCGAGACCTCGGTGAGCACACCTGCTGGCCTCCATTGTCCCTCCCCCTGCCTGTATCTGGCTACAAAACAGGGAGAAAACACGAAGCCAGGCCTTAAAAATGCAGGCGGCCTCCAGATGAGTTTGCGGTGTCAGACCAGGCTCGCCAGGACTTCCCACGCACTGTAGCAAAACCCACAGCCCTCTTCACCAGGGACAGGTTCTAAAATTCAGGAGGCGGCCGGCAATTTGAAACGTGTGGGATGCAGAGAGAAGAGTATTGAAGAAAGAGCGCCAGACTCAGTCCATTTCGGAGCACAGGCCCGGGCGGTGTCAGCTGGTGGCAGGGTGACCCCAGTCCCACGACCTCCCTCCAGGGCCCAGGGCTGAGGCAAAGGCTCTGCTGTGTGGAGTTCACTTAGGCGTCGGCGGCAACAGGAAGGCCTGAGGTGCAGCGTCCTGGGCCAGATGAGGGTGGACAGCTGTTCTCCCCTCCCACCTGCTCCTCCTTCCCCAGTGGGTCTTGGCCTGAGGCCCAGCTGCCTTGACATCTATAAATGAGGCAAACGAACTGGACCCAGGTCCTTGTAAAGCAGATTTTAAAAACACACGACTTCTCAAGGCACCCCAATACATAAAACAGATAAAAGGGAGTGCTGCTTTGGTTAAAGACCTTGTACCCCAGCTGTGAGGTGTCCCCATGTTCAAATACCACCCCTGCCACTTACCAGCTAGGCATGTGCCGGCGATGTGTTTCTTCTGTAACTGGGAGGGACGCTGGAACCTGCCCCACCTGGTGAAGAGCCCATGGCGCAGACGATGTGCTGGCCAGGGCCACACCGCAGAAGCGGGGCAGTGATGGCTGCCATTAGACTCCCAGGTGCCCCTCAGGTCCTTGGCTGTGTGAGCACGGCTTGGGCACCCCCCCTGGAGATGATCTCGCAGAGACCTGCCACTCCACACATGAGATTCCATAGGACTCAGCTTGCCAGCTCTGTGGCTGGTCGTGTCACCCATGGGCGACTCGTGTTTGCATGATGGGAAGTTGTGCCTCTTCCCCAGGGTGATAGTGATGACCAACGTTCAGAGGGAGCAGGCGGCAGCCACTGCCAGCCCTCCTCCCCAGGTCTCCCTTCGCTCTCTCTCACCTCTGACAAGCACAGCTGCGCTCCGCTCCGGCTTCATTTAATCGCTTCCATTGTCTGCTCTGTGCAGGGTAATCTCGGCTCAGAACACATGTTAACAAATGGCAAAGTTTTATCGGGAGCCAGGCTCCCCTCTCTGCTTGGTCAGATAAGGAGCTCACGCTTCCTGGGCTCGCACTGGGAAGCTGCTCCCTGCCCTTGGGAAACCAGCCCTGGGCAGTTGTGCTGTCTGAGTGGGGTAACAGGCCAGGAGGGTGGGAGGTGGTAGGGGTCTAGACACCTACACAGGGCCCACCTCCCTACCAATGCATGGCGTTTGCTGCTCGCCCACAGGCTAGGGCATCTCTGAGATTCTATCAGCTGTGGGGCAGTCAGTGGAAAGCAGCCACCTACACAGGGCTCACCTCCCTACCGATGCATGGCGTTTGCTGCTCGCCCACAGGCGAGGGCATCCCTGGATTCTATCAGCTGTGGGGCAGTCAGTGGAAAGGCTTGCATGGGTTCTGGGTTCAAGTCCTATCTTTGCCTTTCCTGTGCAGTGGTCACTTCTCTGGGTCTTGGTCACCCCAGTTATAAAATAAGGAAGAAACCCATCTGCCTCTCAGACAGAGTGAGGCTACTTGAGATTATGTCCGTGGGGTTGCCCAGTAGACTGCCTGGCGCTCAGTAGGTAGACAGCCATCAGCCCTTCCTTCCCACACCTGTTAGTCTCCTATCGCTGCGGCAAGAGAGTGACTTAACTTAAAACACGCAAGTATGTACGCCCCACGCTGGAGGCTAGAAGTCCAAAATGAAGGTGTCAGTGGGGCCTTCTGGCCCTGATTCCTGGATGAGAGGCCGTTCTTGGCCTCTGGTAGCTGTCAGCCATCCTGGGGGGTCCCTGCTTCAGTTGTCACGTGGCATCCTGTCTGTGCGAATGTGTCTGTGTCCAACTTCCCTCTCCTTCGAAGGCCTCTGTCGTCCATCTTCATCTTAGCTTGGCTATGTCTGCAAAGACGCTGTCTCCAGAGACGATCACAGCTTCACATGGGGGATTTGGGACTTCTGCTGACCTCTCAGGGCACACAGCTCACCCCAGGACTGCTCTTGGCCGAGCCCTGCATGGCCGAGGGGTCAGGGGCCTTGGAAGCAGCCCCTGCCGCTGAGCTCTGCTTGCCTGGAGTTTCACATTCCCTGTCTCATCTCACCCATTTCAGCACGGCCCCTGGAAGCGATGTTATGATGGGGTCCCCGTTCTCTCCCCTGCAGCTGCTGGGTCTGTGATAGGGATGGGTTTGTAAACACATCATGGGATTTACATGAGATGCTAGGCTCATGGCCACATGAGAGAGACGGGCATTTTTTGAAACAAAGACACAGAGTCCCTGAAGAGGGCTCTCTAAGGACCCATTCAGCTGAGGCGTGAAGGTCCAAGAAGGCATTCTGAGCACAGGGTGAGCAGCCTTGGGATGGTGAGCGGCCTGCGAAGCTCGGGCAGGGCCTGAGGGCGTGCTGGGGGAGGCCGGAGCTCCTTGGACATCAGGCTGTAAAGGGCAGCTGGGCTGACACTGGGAGGCCCATGCTAAGGAATGGAGCAGGGGAAATGGTGGCTTGGAGCTGTGGCTCAGTTCAGCTGCAGACGCATTCCAAGGTTTTGCTGAAGGGACATCTTTGCCACAGGAACATCATTACGGAATTCCAAGGAGCTAGAGAAATCCAGCAAGCAGAAATTCCCAGGGCAGTCTTCAGCCTAGCCGGGTAGACAGCAGCCACATCGACTCTGGCTCCTGGTCCTGGTTCCTTCCTCACTTTGGAGATGGATGTAAAGGTGGCCCCAGGATATCTAGGAGCTAGGACCCAGCTCCCAGGTCACTTAAGGAAGTGACAAAGGGACAGGCATCCCTGCAACCTGTCCCCGTTGCTCCTGTTAGGGAGTGGGAGCCTGTCCTTTGTTGACACTCCCCGGGCTTGAACATTCACATCCAAGTACAAGCAGTCCTGAGGATGTGCCCAGAAACCTGCAGTGACCCGGCTCTGAGGCCCAGCTTCCACGTCTGTGCTCTGGACCCGCAATCATTCATTTCTGCCCTCTATTCTTGATTAACCCACTTGCAAATAAACCAGATGCTGAATCCAGGACCTCTGTCCTTCATCCCTGCCCAGCCCTCCCCCTCTACTCACCCCGAGAGAGGCTCACACAGTCGAGGAGACGACCGAGCATCCGGGAAGCCCTGTGCTGGGCTTCCCGGCTCACGTTCCACTGCTGTGGCCCGCTGCCTCCTGATAGCCTGGGCTCTAACTCTATTTACATTCGGGAAAGAACACAAGATTTTTATCATGCACTTTCCTAATGTCAATTTCACCATGATGAGAAGGCTGTAAACACCCATATTTTCATAACCCTGTCACAGTCCTTCACGTGTGCAGAGTGGTGAGCACTGCCGTCTCACACTCCCAGGGCTGAGAGTCGGGGCGAGGCAGGGCTGGGCGCCGAAACACCCAGGGGCCTCTTCTGCCTCTTACTGAGAGACCACTTTCCCTAGTGTTGGTGGCCCTTCTTCCATGCCTAAATCAGCAATCTATTTCTAGTCTGAACCATCAAAATAGCCTGCTCTGGGAATGACCAAGCTGTGGGAATGGACTGGTGCTAAAAATGGCACCTACAGAGGTCATAGACATGTGTCCCCCAGTCCCTGGTCATCCCAGGGAGGAGCGACACCTTGGGCCTGGCCACTGGACTCGTGCAGGGCTAGGTGTGAGCTGGACACCCTCTTGATGCTCTGCAGGGCCCTGGGGAAGTTGGGAGAGCCCAGGGCATGCTGGGATCTCCATGCAACAGTGGGGTTTGGGAGCCCCTAGGCTTCTAGGAGGGTGAGTGGGCTTTCTCGGACCTTGGTCACCCAGAAGAGTTTTCTTGTCAGCCTAGTTTTCCTGGAGACCTCATGCTCTTGCCTGTTGACCCTTTCACAGTGAGGCTATGCAGGAAGAGGCTCCAGGGCATCAGCAACAAGCAGCCTTTGTCTCCTAGATTGGAAGACCCACAAAGGCAGGTGCAGGCTGACTCCACTCCGCTCAGTAGTTATTGACTGAAGCAATGAATGCAGGCCAACAGCAGAGCTCATGTGAAAGAGCAGGAGCTACTGCCTCCAGTGTTAGCCCTTTCCAAGCTGGGGTCTGCAGACCTTTCCTGTAAAGGGCCAGGTGGCAAATATTTTAGGCTTCATAGTCTGGGAGGTAAAACTGAAGACCTCATATGGTTATTTGCATAACCAGTTCCAATACAAAACTCATTCTTGGCCAGAGATCCCTATAGAAACAGGTGAGGACAAGACTTGACCCAGGGCCATAGCTTGTGGAGTGTTGCTCTACGCCTTGTTTCCTTTATCTGAAGTTGTGCGCAGTCCCTGTCAAGGTGGGTGGTTTCCACACACCAATCAAATGTGTCTGGTAATGATTAGGTCATGGTAGCACCACTGTCCTATAAGCCCCTGGCATGGAGGACTCACCAGGTCCTAAGTGCTCCTCCGAGAATGTGAACTCATGAAGTTCTCTGGCCCTCTGGTGTAGCTACAATCTGAGCTCCACTATACAGATGAGGAAACCGAGCCACGGAGTGGTACAGTCATTCATCCAGAGTCACATGCTAATTAAGGGGCAGACCTGGGATTTGAACCCAGGCAGCCCAGCTTCAGACACTGTGCTTTCTACTACCATGATAAACAACTGCAGTAGTCAGTGTTGCTGCCGTTGACTCCCATTCTCAATGATCCAAAGGAGTCCAAAATGAGCCAGGGCACAGAGCATCTCCAAATAACTGGCTCAGGGGGCTACAGTTGGCCCTGGTGCCAAACTGGGCCCAGATATGATTTATGCATCCTTTCTTGTCTTGAGGCCCCAGGCCTTTCAGTCTTCAGTAGGAAGCAGGCAGCCTGGAGCCCCGAGGGATAGGAATAAATGTCTCCTGCTCCCTTGCCCCAGCCCACTTGCTTCTCACCAGACTCCTCCATTCACTAAGTTGACTCCAACACAAAAATACGAAAGTCTTCCTTAGTTGGGTGTGGCGTGCATTCCTGAGTTTCATTTGGCTGCCAGTTTACCTAGCTACCATGGCCCGGGGTAGTTTGTTTGATGTTTCTGAGCATGTGTTTGGAGAGGAAAGGGAGAAGGAAGGAGGAGCGCCCAGGGATGGTTGAGTCAAGGAGGAGGCCCTTCAGTGTACAAACAGGGAGAGCGGTTGTGTCTGATCGTCTTTGGAGCTTGACAGCTGCTTCCTCTCTTCCCGAACAGAGATTGAGGCTGGGTGAGAGTAGGAACTACAGCAAAATCCTGATGGAATGGAATCTACATAGAATGCATGGCCCAGTTTCAGCCTGGAGGCAGAGGGATGGCCAAGTTGACCCTTGGGCTGCTCCTGCCTCTGTTGAGCTGGGGCACTTATGACCTATGGAGAAAAACTACTTCACAGGTGCAATGTTCTCTTTGCAGTTTGGGTATTCAAAACTCCCTTTCAGTTTTGTTTAAAATGAACTTAAGTTGGAGCTCTATTCTCCAAAAAGACTTCTGTGTTTTGTTTGTTTGGTTGGTTTTTGTTGTTGTTTTAGAAGTTTTTGCTATAGGGCACGTGCGCTCGCCCGAAAAACACAGAGAGACGAGAGACAGAAAGAGATAAATCACCCCCCGGGGCAATGGCCACACTGCAATCCCTTCTCCTCCATTCTCCTCTTAGGACCTTGGGCATGCACGCACATGCACCTGGCATGAGTTTAAGCCACCGGGTCCGGGACTCAAACCATGGTCGACTACATGGGAGTCCAGCAACGTAGCCATTACTTCATCTGCTGGTCCCCAAAAAGACTTCTAAAAGCTCCCTGTCTCTGGGCTATTCTGGAAAAGTTTGAGGTTGTCGTTGAGTAGATATAAGCCAAGTAATATCATGTCAAGCAATATCGGGATCACATAATCCTGATAGAAAGTTGATTGAGAGAGAAAAGTAATTCTAAAATATTAACAGTGACTTTCTTATGTAGCGGTTTACAGGAGAGGATTAAAAAAAAAAAACCTACAATGACTTGTGTTATTTTTAATTTTCTATGAGAAGCAAATGTTATTCTTGAAATAGCCAAAGAAAAAAGTCATTAAAGATAAAGTTTGATAAAGGCAGGGCTATGCCTCTTCTTCCAGAGCTAAATGGGAAGTTACTTTCTTGGTGGAAAAAAATGATCTCTTTTGTACAGGGGATGTTTGTCATCCGGGTCTTTTCTCAACTCCCCCTTATCTTGCTGACAAGGGAAAGGATGGAAAAGGGGTTCTGAGCGAGCGAAGCAGCACGTTGTGAAGGGTCATCACAGACAAGTTTGGGACATCAAATAAAATGCCACGTCTCGAAGCCAGAGGACATGGCCCAAGCGTGGTGATGCCGAGATTAGCTGAAACCCTGAAGTCCCATTTGAGCCAGGGGAGAACTGACTCAGGGCAGGACTCAGGTGACCTAGATGAGAGATTCGAATCCAGCCTAGCATCAGACTTGGGAGAAGCCTTGAATGGTAACTGGAAGATCGGTGCGGAGGGCCCTAGATGCTCCCGGGGTACCTATGAAAGCTCAGTCAGTAAGGAGACCGGCTTCGGTGCTACAGACGGTGGTGGTTTGTCGTTTTCAATCAGCAGCATGCGGCACCGAACACAATGCCTGACTCATCAGGCACTCTAAAATGCCAGCACCTCTCAGATCCCCTTCCCGGTGCCCGAGACCCTACAGGGAACAAAATCGACACGCTCCACCCCCTCCTGGGGCTGACATTCTTGTCAGGGAGGTAGGAGGGAGCTATAATTGGTAATAGACAAACAGAAAATTTGAAGTATCGTGTCTGGCAAAGAAATGGTGCTAAAGAAAATACAGCAATTTTCAGGATGGAGGCAGAAGTTAGGTGAGGAGTTTAGATCATTTTAGACTGGGTAGTCAAGGCCTCTGTGGGGACATGACATTGAGCAAAGAACAAAGTGAAGTGAGTGAGAGCCAGCAGGTGGCATGGAGGTTAAAGCAACTGGGTCCCATATGCCAACCCTGTGGTTCGAGTCCTGGATCCAGAGGCTTGACAGGCTGGGTGCATGTGTGTACATGTACAAAATCCCGAGAGAATGAAGAAAGGCTTGCAGTGTGGCCGTCCCCCCTTGGGGGTGATTTCTTATGTTGTGTGTGTGTGTGTGTGTGTGTGTGTGGTGTGCGTGTTTCTCTTTGGCAAGCACACACACCCTATAGCAACAATTTAAAAATAAAAAATGAAGTGAGTGACCAAGTGCATAGCTGGCACAGAATGTGTCCCTGGAAGAGGGAACGGAGCACGAAGGCCCTGGGTGGGACTGAGCTTGGGGAGTTCAGGAAAGAACAAAGAGGCCCATGCAGCTGGAACAGAGTGAACCAGAGGGGTGATGAGAATCAAGGTCAGAGCGAGAGGTCGGAGCCTGACGGTGCTGGACTTCTGGACCGCGACAAGGACTTCAGCTCTCACCATCCAAGGTGAAACTTGGGGACTTAGAGCAGGAGGGTGGTGTGATCTGAAAAAGTAGTCGAAGGACTACCGTGGTCTCAGATAACCGTGATGTATTCGTCCTCTACGGCTGCGTAACAAATTTCCACAAATTCAGCAGCTTGAAACATCGTCTCATATCTCACAGTTCTGTAGGCGTTCATGGGGACCATGCTCAGTTGCCTACGTGGGCTCTCACAAGGTCAAATCAAAGTGTTGGCCGGCTGGATTCTTAGCTGGAGATTCTGAGCAAGAATCCACTTCCAAACCCATTCAGGCCATTGCAGAATTCAGTTCCTTGAGGGTAAAGGACTGAGGGCTCCTCGCTGTCTGTCTATGAGGGCTGCCCCACTGCCTTACAGGCCGCACACACTCCTCCTTCAGAGACACTGAGGGTAATCGAGTCCTTTTTGGCCTCCTCTTCTGTCCCCCGGGGGGGAAATGCTCCACTTGTAAGGGCTCACTCAATCAGCTCAGGGCCACCAGGATCCCCCTCTGCCTCCAGGTCAGTGCCACGTAACACAGTGTAATTGTGGTGCCATGGCTCATCGTCCTCACAGATCCTGGTGAGCAGGGCATGGGGCCTTGTCAGAATTCTGCCTACACATGTGACATACGCTTTAGCTGTATGTGCAGGAAAGGGCTTGGGTGTGTGAGAGCCTCTGCAATAGGCAATATGAACATGCAGAGTCTCAACATCGAGATGATAGCCCCAGTCCCTCACACTTTTCCCAAGAACATTTATTAAGCACTTCTGTATTCTGAAGAGTGTTATACATTATGAAGGATTGAAATACACACACATAGCAACAGAAAACTTCATACCCCTGGGGAGCTGAGACTAATGATGCAGAAAGCAAGTATTGGGTTTGGTTAAATTCAAGGGAGCTCACTGCTAAAGAAGGCAAAGGTGGGGAGAACCTGGCGGGGTGTGAATCCTTTTTCTCACCTCTCCTGCCGGACTAATTCAGGTCTCTGCTCAGGGGCCCTGCGCAGTCACTGGCAGGTGTTTGAGCACCATGTCCAGTAAGTGCGCGAGTGAACGCAGTGATGCACCTGTTTCCCTCGCTGTAAAGGGGTATTTGCCACCCCCAAGGGGTTTATGGAAAGATCAGATTTCAAGGGTCGTATACATCTGACAGTTTCAAATACTAGTATCATTATTTTGAGGAGTGGCAGAGATCTGGCTTTGGCCTGACCTGGAAGAGGCCTGGGAGAGAAAGAAGGAGCCAGCAGAAGAGTTTTCTTCAGGGAAGATTTATCAGAGAGAGTGGAGGGTGGGCGATGGGAAGGTTCTAGCACAGATGCCCTGAGCACGCTGGGAGGAAGGGCAGGGCTCCTGAGGGCCAGCAGGTGTACTGAAAGCAACCTCCCTCATCCTCACGACCCAGCCGAGGGCCTCTCTGCCCAGAGCTTGCTGAGTGAAGCCTACAGGTGACAGGGTCTGACCAGTTCGCCCCTGGCATAGGAATAATAATGCGACGGCAAATAGCAGGCATTATTCAAAATAGCCTCAGAACAGAAACTCCCTAAACACGTCCCTCCAAGGTGGACCGATAAACGGATTGCGGTGTCTCATACGACGGACGACTACCCGGGAAACACTCGAAGCACAGAGAGCTGATGAATGAACACAGACAGCAATGTCGAGAACTGCGTGAGAAAGCGTCGCTGACACCAAAGAGCACATGCTTTTGGATTCCACTCCGATGGGGTCAAAAGGAGCGCCCCTAATCTATACTGCGGGAGGCAGAGAGAGTTTAACCTGGGGATGTGGGTTCTGGCTGGTGAGGGGCATGAGAGAACTTTCTGGGGTGCTGAGGCTGTCCTTAATCTTGATCCGAGTGGTGGCCACTCGGGCGTGTGCGAATGTAGAAATTCACTGCGTTGTTCCCATGAGATCCGTGCATTTTCCTATAAATTATACCTGTAAAAAGGAATCAGATTGTAATAGCAATTGTAGCATCAACCACATATCGAGCAATACATTAGCAGTCTACATCTATTATCGCCAACCCTAGGAGGTAGGCATCATGATTTCTACTTAATAGATAAAAACACTGAAGCTTCGAACACCCGAGAGCATAGAACCAGGAAGTGGCAGGACGAGATTTCTACCTAAGTTTTTTGGCCTGCCTCCAGCCTTCTCCTACCAGAAGGGCCAGCTGGCCGAGGGCCAGGGTCTGCCCGGTACTTACACAGGGACTGCTGGCTGTTCTTTCCTCAGTTGGACCAGACAGTTGTTGGAATGGGCCTGTCTTGTTCCTGAATTCCTTGTCCCTGATGCCAAACTGGCCCCAGACATGATTTATGCATCCCTTGTCTTGAGGCCCCAGGCCTTTCTGTCTTCACTAGGAAGCAGGCAGCCTGGAGCCCCGAGGGATAGGAATAAATGTCTCCTGCTCCCCCGCCTCAGCCCACTTGCTCCTCATCGGACCCCTCCATTCAGTAAGTTGTCTATAATCTGTAACTTGGCCTCCAGCCGGAGGAAGTTAGATGGGGAGCGAATCAGGCCCGAATAGCCTTCGGGTGACATGCAGGCACTCTATAACCAAGCGCCTGTAATAGGCTGATGTTTATCTTTCAGGACGTGTGTGTTTAATAAAGTATTAATATGAAGGCCAGATTGCTTCTCCTGCCAAGCGGCAGAGCGAGAGTCAAGAGGAGGGAGAAGCTGGTGCTCCCTGGGGGGGGCGGGGAGGAAGCCCTGAAAGTCTTCTTCTTTGTGAGCTGGGACCCCTCTGCTCTGCAGGATGAATGCCTTCTGCCGAGGGTGACCGTAAAGGGATTTTCTCATAGGGTTTTTGTTTCATGAAATGAAAATACATCCTGAAGCCAGGAGATATGCTCTGATGGACGGCATGATCCCTTTGGGTGGGGAAGAAGTTGGGGTGCAGAGTAATGTTAGGGAGAACTCCAGTCCTCTACATTTCTGACTTTAGATGGTCCCTGATATGTGGGAGCACTCTGCGGTGCTAGGGACCTCTGGAGTCCCCGTGCATCCCTTCTAGCTATTTGCTCACCTTCCTATACTCGGTGCTGTTGACACCGGGGCCAGCTGATCCTGGCTGTGGGGGCTGCCCTATGTACTATAGGGTGTTCAGCAGTATTCCTGGCACTGCGGTCCTTTTCTAGCTGTGACAACCACAAATGTCTTTAGACATTGCCAAATGTCCCTTGGGGGTCAAGAGAAATCACCCCTAGTTGAGAGCCACTCTGCTTTATGGACAGCCTAACAACTGCTAGAGTGGGGATGCAAAATCGCACTGGACCCTCGAGGCTGCTACCCCAGTAACTGAGCTGCCTGGCTCCGTGAGTCTGAGCTCAGGGGCTTTGATTCTGCGGAATGAGCCTGTTCCCTAGTTCATCGACGGGAAGGCTCTGTCCCGGGAATGTATTTAAAATTGATGAGCACCCAGAGAGCACAGCAGCACTTCATCCAGACCATGTCTTAAAATAATAGGCTCAAGGAAATAAGTCGTTATTGAGCAAATTCCCTTTGCAAAGTTCCAGGCCCTTCCGTGCCGGAGCGAGGCAATCTGGTCTAATGCTAGTTGCCTTTTTGGAAGAAAAAACTAAAAGACAAAAAAATTAAGGATTCCTGGATTCTGCCTTTCGTTCTGAGCCCAGCAATTAATTCTTATATGCTAGAGGACTTCTGTGTTTATGAGGCATTATTATTTAATGTAGGCCTATTTTAAATTGTAATTTTTTCATTAAGTTGCCTCGTTTTACTTATTAAGACCAGTTTATAACCTAGCTTAGACTGTATTCTTTGAGTAATAACTATTTTTCTTTTACAATATTCCTTAATAACCTATCATCCATATTTTACATTTTATTCTAAGTCGGAGGTGCCTCCCTGTTGCTCACGCATCCGTCCTTGGGATGCTGAGGACGCGGGGCTGCCTGGGCCTCCGCCAGCTTTGCTCACGGTCTCTGTACAGGAAGCCATGTGGGGTGCACTAGCCCTGCTCAGGCTCCGTGGCCCGAGGCTCACCCGCAAACAGCTAGCACGGACGGGGCCGTTTGGCCCAAAGCTTTCCAGCAACATTCCTTAAGGCAGCCTTGCTGGCAGAAGAGGAAGGAAGGTGTGGAGACGTGGGTGGCTGCCACGCTGGGTCACGGGCATGGGAGCAAAGGCCAGGACCGCCCTGTCAGCTAGTCAAATGCCAGACATCGTACTGGGCTCTCTGCCTGGGCCGTCTCTCTGCAACTCCCCCTGCCACCCTGAAAGATAAAAAGAATCATCTCCATTCGACAGGTAGAAGCAGAGGCTCAGAGCATGGCTGCCTAGTGGCAGCGAGAAGCCACCTACAGATCTGTCTGCTTCCCAAGCCCAAGGTCACAATCCTTAGTACCAGTCGTCCCTGACAACACATGATGAAAGAGACCAATTTCCAATGTGCTTTTTGGAACACCTTCTTTTTTATTTCCTTACCTTAGCTTTACCCACTGTCCTGGGAAAAAGCACCACCAACCCATTTTTCAGATGAGATGACCGAGACCCAGAGCAGAGTAGGGACTTGCCCTCTGTGTCCCCAGAAAAATGGAAGATCTGGGCTATTTCCATTTCTTCCTTCCACTGCTGTGGCTTCTCCACTGCTGACTGCACTGCCTGTCCTGACCCAGTAGCCCCTGGCCCATCACGGCCCCAGCCCTGGAAAGGACACAGCGCGGACAGCTTTGGGTTGTAAGGGCATCTCGTGGACATCCCATCAGTCTTGTTCTTCCTTTCCAGCTGTTGCTTGAATTCTGGAATGATCCAGGAATAGAGGATGGTAACTCCGCTCACTCAACGCTTAGGGCACAGAAAGTTCCAGAGGGTAACAGCAAGCTGTCAGATGAAAGATGATCGGAGAAGACACTGGCATGGCAAAAGGGGCACAAGCCCATGCAGAAGGAGCCCTGGGTCCTGGACTTAAATTGCCTGTTAGTTGGCTCTGTGGCCTCGGCCACAGTAAAACAACCTTTCCTTCTCTGGGCCTCGGTTTATGCAGCTATGTCACAAATGGGTTTCTATTCCAGCTCATTCTCCCCTCCCCTCTGATATTCTGTGACGGGGGACTGGGTTTAGGCAATTAACTTAATGACAGTGTAGCCAGACCCATGGGTTTATCTTGTCATCTACTTGTTCATCGTTTTTCCACTGAGTGTCAATCAAATACCTACTATGTGCAGCGTATTATGGGAATGTGTTAGTAGGATTACTGCCGTAACAAACCACCTAAAAATCTCAGTAGCTTAAATTACTTACTTACCGTAAATAAATAAAATTTCCTTTCTCACTCTATCACGTCCATTGGGGACCGCGGGAGGACTTTGCTCCATGTGGTCATTCAGACTCCTTGATTTCTTCCTTCGTATGGGTTTGCTCTCTTCCAGGTCCGCAGAGCCCCCTCCATCCAGGTGGCCATGGAGAGAGAGAAGGTGGACAGGATGAGTTCTAGGGCCCAGGCCTTGGGAGCCATGTTCCCCTGACCAGGACTGGTCACGTGGCCCTGCTGA
>NW_006159616.1:5925432-5936529 GCF_000334495.1 Tupaia belangeri chinensis | reverse complement strand
GCTGAACTGCAAGGGAGGCTGGGGAACATCAGACTGAGTACTTGACAGGAAAGGGAAGCAGAGTGTGGGGAATACACAGTCGTCTGTGTGGGTTTGGGGAGACACACAGAGCACAGAGCAGGTGTGTACGAGACGAGCAGACCGCTTCAGACCCCGTGTGAACACAGGGAAGGCGCCTAGGCCAGACAGAACATGAGTCTCCACATGAGGCTGTGACTGGCAGCCCAGCAGAGCCTCCTGAAGGAATCAAGGCCCTCAACCCTGTTGTCAGCTGAGGACTCCTGCCTAAGAAAGCTTTTCCCGGGCCCATTGCTTGTTCACCGCCCAAGTCCTGCCCTTCTCTGGTCTCAGTATCCCCCATCCACAAAATGGGAATAAAAGTAACCAACATTGGCTACTGCAGGGAACGTTGAGGAGTGCCAGGTGTCTGCAAAGGGCCACAGAAGCCTTTCCAAGTCTTCTTATTAATAGTATAACCGTATCATTATCAATAATGAAACACAAATTAATAATAAATAAACAAACGAATGATAAATAATACATACATCATGAATAATACATTAATACCACAAGGCGTTTGAGCATCTATTGCCTCTGACAGAGGGAGATGTGATTAGCTGGCTGGAGATCACAGAGGGGGAATATTCCAGAAGATCCCAGGAGGTCGGGGCAGGGGATGGACGCCCCAAAGCATCAGGTGTGCCTCCTAGCAAAGGTTGCCCAGTGTTTGAGGTCCCCGGTGGCCCGAAGCTGGGCTGAGCTTCCACCAGAGAAAGCGAGAACCAAGAGTTGGGTGTGGGGGAGGCTCTTAGCTTGATCTTTCAGGGTCCAAGTTCATGGTGGGAAATCCACAGCCCAGTAAGTCCCAACAGCCAGCCTCAACAGAATTAGATTTCATGGTCAAGATTAAGATGATTGGCAATACCTGGTAAATTCATTTGTTCAGCCATGGATTCAATCATTCATCCATCCAATGTGTCCCAAGTGCCAGCGCACGGCCAGCAGCACTCAGAGCATTAACAGAGCAGCAAGGGACGTGTGCGTTTGTCCTTCGTCAGCCGCTGTGGCAGATAGACTGGCAGAAGAGGATGCTGCCAGGGTGATTGTAGATGCTGCAAGAGGGACAATTAATCCAGATCTGAACATACTGGGTGTGGGGCAGGTGAAGCTGGGGTGCATATCAGGAGTAGCTTCTGGGGTGAATGATGCCTCAGCAAAGACCTAACGGGTACATCAATGCGATGGGAGGCATTCCAGGCCAAAGAATGGCAGATACCATAACCAAATGAAGTCTGGCATGTTCGGGGCGCTCTGAATCATTTGGGCTGATTGAGGTTGAGCATGCAAAGGTAGAGAGGCAAGGATTAAGTGAAATGGGAGCAGGCTCATGAGCAGCCGTGGGGTGGGGGGAGAATTTGGACCTCACCCTGAAGACAATGAGAGACAGCAGGATTGAGATGCTGGGTATGACATTCATACACCGGGCTACAGCACTGCGCACGTCGGCCAGGGCTGCCCATGGCGTGCAGGATTTGTGCCTTGGTTCCCTCATTACTTCATTTGTGCTCACGCTGGCTGAGCACCTGCCGTGCTCCAAACATTGCATGGGGACCAGGAGGTGCACCAGGCCCTCCTCATCCAGGAGCTCCTGGTCTGATGTGGAGACAGACACAGAGAGCCATACATTACAGTATAACGGGATGTGGAAGGGCTGTGATTGAGACGTTTGCAAGGGTCTGAGAGCTCAGAAGCGGGTGTATCAGACTCACATAAATCAAGGAGAGAGTGACTGGCACATCAAACTTGGAAGGATGAGGACACGTTTTCCTAGATGAACTAAGAGGACAAGGGCATTCAGGAAGAGAAAAAGGTGCAGGCAAAAGGAACAAGTTGAGAGGGTTGAAGGGCTGGTGGGTGGGTTGCAAGGTGGCAGAAGCACGATGCGAGACTGATTGAGCTGGAAGGACTGGGAGAAACAGGCTCATAAGGAGCTCGGCTGGCCATGACAGAGTCTGAACTTTATCCTGAATTGGAAGGCAATGGGGCAAGGAAATTGAGTGGCGTTAACCAGAGAGGTGGCGTCATGATATCTGCATTTTAGAAATATCATTGAGACTCCGGCGTGGTGGGTATCTTAGAGGGACAGTCTGGAGGCTGAAGATCAGCAACTGGCTATTGCAGGGACCTGGGGTAAGATTTGGAGGGCCCAAACCAAGGTAAGATTGGTGCGGAGCAGACCACAAAAGACAGTTCTGAGAGCCATTGGAGAGACAGAATTGATCCAGCTTAGAGATAGATGAGCGAGTATCTTTCCTCTCATTGTTTAGCGACTCTCTTTTCTTAAAAACCCCCCTCAATCCTCTGCCCCACCTCTTGCCCTGATTTCTGCTAGGAAGGAGGATGAGCATTGGGAGCACCATTACTCCAGCATGGAAGAGTGTATTTCACAGAAACCTCTGTACCTGCCTGGAAGATATGGTTGTAGTAATTGGTTTATTGTAATAATATTTATTACGATAGTAATTACATAGCGCGGGAGCTCAGAGAGGCTGTCATCAGTGCCACGATATGGCATTTATCTTCATGAGATAGGGGTGACCTCTTTTCTTCATGAGTGGTGGTGCATGGAGCTCCTGTTGTCATGTGGAGATAAATCCCAGACCTATAGCAGGGAGAGGGTGGGATGAAGAATTTATGTAGCCCTGACTCCCATGGTCTACCCCTGTGGGGTCTTAACTCCAGCAAAGGAGCTGCACCCAACCATCTGACCATCTGTCTGCCCCAGGTCAGATCTTGATGTGATCCACGCTGGTTCCCCCGGGAGACAGGGGCTCTTGAGTTCTCTATGCCACTTCTGCACTCCCAGACACAGAATGGGGCTGGCACCATGTCCCTGCCCTCAAGAACTCCTAGTCTGGGGGCAGCGGCTGTGCCTGCCACCAGACTGCCTCCATGTTGCTTTTCATTTTTTTCCTTGTTACCTGGTATCAATAGGTGATGATTTTGGCAATACAAGATAGGCACTTCTGGACCAAAGTAATTCATCCACAGCTAGGTTCAGAGGACTGTATAGCAGGGATGTCATGGAACAAGTGCAACCCAGCTTCCAGGCTCTTACAATCCTGGAAAAGGTCTTAGTCAGCTATGTTCTCCTGGCCCTCCTAGCAGAGTCTGGTGGCTTTGAACTTGAACGTGGCCTCAGCCATCAGCCATCCTGTTGCCTCTTTGTGGGAGCCATGTCCTGGTACTGTGCTGGGCGTCTGACCCTGCTACAAACCCAGGACTTGTGTATTTCTGGGCACTTAATCCCACCCGCTCACCCCTGTTGCCATCTTCTCCATTTGGAAGCAAGGGGCAGTGGGCGGTGAGTTAGCAGGAAGTGTACTAGACTCAGAGTCAAACATCTGTCTGCCTCAGTGGTCCTATGTGATCATGAAAAATCATTCTGCGTCTCTCAGCCTCAGTCCTCTCACCTATAAAATGAGGACACTGTCCCACAGGGTTGGAACAATGCTCAATGAGATAATAATCCCAGATATCCTTTGAAAAGAGCTAAACAGTTCTCTTCTTTTTATTATTTAGTAAAAAAAAAAAATTTTTTTTTTGAGCTCTTACTAAGTGCCAGACACTATTCTCGCTTCTAGGGATAAAGTAGTGATTAAAACGCATAAAGGTAAGGACTTCCAGCACTGATGAGATGGAGTAGAGACCAACCTCTCTTTACCTCCCACTAAATCAGCTGTAGAATCCACACAGACTGTATGGACGTCTGTTTAAAAATCCGAGAAGGAGATGCTAGTAAGTGAAGTGGGGGAGAATGCTGTAATTTGAAGTACCACTTTGAAAATATGAATGGAAACAAGACCTAGAGTTTCATTAGATCATGCTTAAAATGTCCGGAATACAAACAAAAATCACTTGACAAACCAAAATTCGTGAAAATATCAACTCCCTTGAGGACAGATGATCATAGACTGCAGTGATGAGATGGTACGTGTGGTGAAATGACCTGACAGATTTTAAGGCAGGTACTATAAGAATGCTTAAAGGAATGATCACACAGAGTCTCGAAGTAACTATTAAGACAGAAAGGTTCAGCGAACAGGAGATATAAAGAAGGACCAAGTGGAAATTTTAGAACCAAAAATAATGCAACAACCAACATGAAAAAGTCACCAGGTGAATTCAGTGTCAGGATAGAGATGACAGGGGAAAAAAGTCCGTGAACTTGAAGATAAATCAATAGAACTTATCTACTCTGAACAACAGAGAAAAAAAAGAGCACGCACCCACACGCGGTCTGTTCCCTTGGAGTTTAAAACCTCGTTGGAGGGGTGGGGGTGTCAGTAGACAATAAACAGATGTGTATAAGCAGTGATACATGCTTGGAAAAGAATAAAGCAGGGCAGAGAGTTGGAGAATGACAGGGGTGCTACTTTATATAGGACAGTTAGAAAAGGTCTCTCCAGAGAGGTGACATCTGAGCAGAGAATGTAGTGACGGCTTACGTCACGTGGGTACCTTGAGAAAGTTTGTTCGGGTACGTGGGAGCAGCAGGTACAAAGACCCTGAGATGGGGATGTTCTTATGGTGCTCAGGGATCACCAGAGTTCGAGTGGGGGGAACTGATGAGCTGAGAGTGAGAGGAGATGAAATCAGGGAGGTGGCAGGGGTGAAAGTGGAGAGGAGCACCTGTGAGGAGGTGTCGAGGTCGACCAGGCAGTAAGCAATGGATAGGCCCAGGGAGGTGGCCGAGGAGGGCCAGGTAGTTGGATTCTGGATAGACTGAATCATACAAAGCTTGTTGGGCATGGGCACGAGAGAAAGAGGGAATTCCAGAAAGAGGACTGGTGTGCTCTGAGCTCTGTGAAAGAGAAACAATGGGAAATGTCACTTCGGTTCAGGGCCCAAAGGTGCATCGGGCAGGAAAGTGGCTCCCGACAGCAGGGATTCCTAACCCAGGACACACGGATGAGCCTGTGGAAGGTACGTTTGCATTTCTCCCAGGGAATCTGAGTCTGGGCTCATGGGACAGCACGAGGAGTCAACTCTGATCTGCCACAAGCTACCTGGTCACCTCTCTTGGTGGCAGGGAGAAGCCAGTTCAGCTCAGTGTTACAGGAGAGGCAGAGCCCTGCTCAGAGTGCAGCAGTAGCTCTGTCCTGTGACCCTGGCTCTGCTGGTTCCAGCAGTCACCACCCAGGTGGGCACCCATGCTTCCTGCCCCAGGTGGCTCAGCAAGTGCTGCCATTCGGTTTCTGCTGCCCCCTGTCCGTGGCCTCTGCTGCTGGGTGGTCTTTGTCATGCCCACTATGGCGTCAGCTCACTCCTTGGTCCTGTCTTGTACCCTGTCATCCCGGGGGAGAGGAACCCAATACCTGCCACTCGCCACCCAGGGCCGTTTCCTCTGCTGGACAGAGTCCTCATGCCAGACCTCCATGAGAGGCCCCTGAATACTCTAAGCTGGCACCAGTGCCAATCTGATGAGTAGCCAGAGAGGCAGGTTCAGAAGGCACCCGAGGTCATGCGAAGCTATCGGCTTGGTCTGTCAGCACAAAGCCCACAGGGAAGAGGTGCTTTTGAGAGGGGCTTCCTGGGAACACCACCCCCTCTAACCATGGGGCGGTCGGGGGTGGGCAGGATCAATCTGTTTCTTCCTTCAACACCTGTTCTGATCCAGACACTGTTCCAGGCACTTGGGCACCATGGCAAGTGGCCCAGTGTCATGAGTAATACCATGAATGTGTCCTGAGAAGTAATCTTCAGTGTTCTGAGTGATAGGAGTGGGAGGGTGCTGGGGAGCTGTGGTGATCGGGGGCACCAGGGGGTTTTCTTAAGGAGATGACAATCTCACCAGTCCTTAAAGGATGAGTAAGACTTACCCAAGTAGAGAGTGGGGCCAAGAGGCCAGCCTGTGCTCAGATCCAGAGGGGAGGAGAAGGCCGTGCACGGGGAAGGGTGGGGAGCAGAGGGCAGCAGGTCAGGACTAGGAGGGAGCGCTGAGAGGGGCTAGAGGGGCCTGAGAGCCAGAAACAGGCCAGGCCAATAGGTAGGCCATGCCACCTCCCGTGGAGTGATGGGCGGCCCTTGGGTCCTGCCGAAGGTCAGGGGTGTGCGTTTCAGGGAATGGGAGGCATGCACGGGTACAGGAAGTCCAAGACAGAATCCAATCTCGTGCTGGTGAGCCCTTCACCTCCATACAGGGATCTTGCCCCAGGAGGAGCCCAACATTCACTCTCCCTACTCCTTACCACACTCGCCCAGGGCCATTGGTCACCCTTGGTATCCAAGTAGGCAGACACGTCTAAGCGATGTTCCCAGTGCTTCCCCCGGGCCATGGGGGGATTATGACGAGGGTGACCAACCTGTCCCAATTTGTCAAACCCTTTTCCATAGTTAGCATTGAAAGTTTCTTGTCCCAGGAGGACTCTTAGTCTCGGATAAGCCAGGACATGTGGCCATTCTAACATAACACATGTCACTTTTCACCACCTCAAGGCGGCCTACACACCTGTCATGGAATCCCACACAGACCCCATTCACCCATGGGGCCAGACCTGAGCCCGCCTCGTAGAAACATCCCTCCCGAGCCGGGAGAGCCAGGCGCAGCGACGCTGGGACGTTGCACAGCGAGTTTCCGGGTAGAGGAGCTATTTGTCACCACCTCGTTAGGAGGGCGCGTGGCTCCTAAATATTGCCTGCGATTTTGCGAAATGTATCTTAACGGGAGTGGTGTAAACGCTGTCAGAGATAGAGGGGAGAATGATGGCGCCGATCGGGATAATGAACTGCTTAGTTAAGATGAATCCGTCTCCACTTGTGATCCGCTTCTCGATACCGCGCTCGGGGGAGGCTCGCACATGGAGGCTGATTGGTGGCAAATTTAATACCCAGAAAGGCAGAGCTCCATCTGGAGCTGGTGACTGCATAATGTGGGGATTTACTTCTCCAAGAAGTGGCACTGAGTCTTGTTGGAAAAGACGGGGGCAAAGTCGCTTCTGCTCCAGCCGTCACGTGGGGACCAGGTTCAGGCTCCGTTAGCATCGCATGTGGGGCTAGTTGGGGCAGAAAGGCCTCACAAATCCAGCTCTTCCCTCTCTTTACAGCTGAGGACCCCGAGGCACAGAAAGAGGTCACAGAGCTGGCCAGCTGCCCGGCTGAGCCCAGAAATCGCCCCTTCTCTGCTCTGCCCACTGTCCTTCTGGCTGGTGGGGAGCCTGTCCCCTCCACCCCTGTCTGCTCACCTGCCTTCTCCGTCTGGCCCAGAGACAGGATAGGAAAGGGCAGAGCCTCAGGGAGCTTCCACTCAGAAACACCGTCCCCGCAGGGGCCTGGCAGCAGGGCCCTCTTGACCTCTTGGGGAAGGAGTCCACAGGGTCTTGTGACTTTGATCTCAGCCTGGGTGGGACGTCTGGCCAAGCTGGTCATCTCTGAGTCTTCTTCTCCTCCCTGCCCAACTCCCATGTTGTTCTGCCTTGCCTTGTGTCCCCCCGTCCTTCCACGACTGGGCAGTGGAAGGCTGGAAGGGTCCGGGAGCCAGAAGCCCACTGCCACCTCAGCCTACCGGGGACACCTCTGTGTGGGTAGCATTTGGTGAACAAAACCCTTGATTGTGCTCCGCCTCTCTGGTGTCTGATGGTCCCGTGTCCACATCACACAGGAGGTCATTGAGTCCCCTGGAGGCCACGTAACTCGCCCCCTCATTCCTGAGCAGTACAATGTGAAACACATCGGACGACTGACTTCAGGGTTTGGCGAGGCTTGTGGGTGGGGAGGATCGGGGAAGCAGAGGAGGGGATTATCAGAGAAAAAACTGGGGTGGGCAGGGTGTCAGGAGAAGTATGGAATTTTGTGGGATCAGAGAGTGGGTAGAATGCTTTTTGAACCTAGGGAAACTCATTCTCTCATTCTGTGGTGTGTTTTGTGTTTTTTTTTTTTTTTTGAGAGGTTTTAGAATGCTTTTTGAACCTAGGGAAACTCATTCTCTCATTTTCTGTGGTGTGGTTTTTTTTTTATTTATTTTTTTTTTTTTGAGAGGTTTTTGCTATAGGGCGCATGCGCTCGCCAGACAGACAGAGACAGAGAGAGAGAAAGCGAGAAATCACTCCCCGGGGGGATGGCCACGCCGCAATCCCTTCTCCTCCATTGTCCTCTCAGGATCTTGGGCATGCATGCACACGCGCCCAGCGTGAGTTTAAGCCACCAGGTCCGGGACGCGAACCGCGGTCCACTACATGGGAGTCCAGCGACATAGCCATTCTGCTAACAGCTGGTCCCTTCCTGTGGTTTTCTTTGGGAAAAGCTCTGGCTGTGAGCTGCACGTCTCCTCACCTGTGTGTACCTGGTCTGGGAAGGTGATTTCTTGCCGGTGGTCCAGGTGCTGACTGAAGCCACCTCACCTCCTGCCTTCTCCCTCCCCACCTGGTCAGAGAGCCCATCTCCAGACCCGAGGCGCAGCCCGCCCGTCCCCTGATACTTGTCTGGCCTTGGGTAAGAAGGCCCAGGAAGCCCACAGGGTGCTGTCAGGCTCTGACTGCAGCCCCGAGGAAGCAAGATTTCCTCCCTGCCCACCATTCCTCACTCGGGCCTAGCCCTGTCTCAGAATTTTCTGTAATTCCTGTTGATCAGTGTTCAATTCAGGGTCTGCCCTTCCCACCCTCACCTGGCCCGGCCCCTGCACCAGCTGCCTGGGCCCATCCCAGAGCCAGGCCTCGGTTGAAGATGAAGTGCCAACTGCTGGAGCTGCACGTCGGGGCTCCACCCCAGAACTCCCAAGAGACTCCAGCAAGTCATGTGACTCTGCTCTGCTCTTTCTGGAAGAGATTGGCTTTGGAGTCAGACAGATCTGGGTGCGAATCTCGTCTGGCTGCCTGTGTCGGTGTAGCATGGAACAAGCTGCTCACACCCTGGGCAACAGTTCTTCCCGGGACAGGCCACGTTGGTGCTTTCTACTTCACAGGATCCAACTGCCTGCATCCAGGAAGGCTCACAAAAGCAGCCCTTCTCCTATTCTTACTTAAATACTCTACTGATATTAATGGGACTCACATTCCAGAAGGAGAGCAGATGTGCAGACAGACAATTACGCTCCAGTGTGACATACGCAGCAATCGCAGTGCCGTGCAAGGCACAGCTACTGCGCCGGCTGATTAAAAAAAAGGCAGTGTAAGCTCCAGGAAAACTAGAAGGGGCCACACACATTTCATCTTCAGAGCTGAAACCTCCTGTCTTCCCTGCAGCCTGAGCCCTGCTCATCGGCTCCCCAGGGTCTAAGGAGGGGGGCCCATGTCAGAGCACTTCTCCCCACCCTGGCCCTCCATGGCTCCAAGCCGGGGGTCCCTGGAATGGGAGGCGCAGTCTCTTCTGTTCCGGCCTACGGAGGTGTTTCCCAGTGTTTGCTCCCTCGGGTGCCAGCAGGGCTGACACTCCAGTAACCCTGGGTACCATATTTAAGGAGCCGCTCCCTGTCAGGGCTGTGCTCTTTCACACCCCAGACACCTCGCTTGCCTCACCTTACTCCCAGCTCTGACCCTAGTCCTACAAGATGCTCAGCTAAAGATGGCGTCCGGGTTGAAAATGTTAACAGAAATGTCCTTCGGTGGCCCAAGTCTGGAGAGTCACAAGGACTGTGGGCACGCTCCAGCTTCAGGGCCCTTGCACGGGTCTGGAATGCCCTCCCTTAGACCCCCACATGACTCACACCTTCCCTTATTCCGACCTCCTCAGAGGCCTCTGGGGCCCCTTAGTCCAGAGCAGCCCCTTCTCCCACATTACCCCAATACACTTAGCGTCACGACACCTTCACCAGTTTCCAGATGCTCCCTGAATTAGGATGGTTTTACTTAGGGTTTTTTATTTTACATCTTAGGATACTCTGACTTTCCGTGTATCCTGACACACAATACTTCCTTCAGTAATGTGCATGACAGAGTGAGCCATCAGGTGGCATCGCCCAGCTGTAAGCGAATCAGACTCTGCATCAGGTGGCATCGCCCAGCTGTAAGCGAACATAGGTGCTCTGAGCGTGTCCGGCCTAGGCCAGGCCAAGCCGTCGTGCGATAGGTTACTAAATGCATTTTGGCGTATATTTTCAGCTTATGATGGGTTTATCAGGACGTAACTCCATCACAGGTCAAGAAGCACCTGTATTTGCCTGTGGTCCCCTCTGCTGGAATGTCAGCTCTCGGAGGGCAGGGACGTGTCCATTGTCACCGCCAGATCCAGTGCCTGGGATGGTACCCAGTACAGAATAGAGCCTCAGTAAATATTTTTTTCATTAATAAAGGCAAGGCAGGAAGAAGGAAGGAGAGAAAGTTTCTAAGAAGTTATTTTTTTTAACCCAGTATTTCTCAATATTAGCAATGACATAAATTGTGCTGCCTGAAACCCCGAAGCTCCCTAGTCTCTGCGTGCTCTGGGAAACGCTCTCTTGTCTTAACCTGTCAGAACCTCCCCACTCATGCGGCCTTTTCTCATTCACCTCTTCTGACGTCCTGAGGCCTACCTCCCCCACCGTGCAGTGGGCTGTTGCCTGCTCTCGGCCTGGCACGCCCACAAGACACCTCCTGCTTCAGGCATCTGCTACTTCTGACAGGGCTCCTACCCCTGCCAGCTAGTTCCAAAGCAGCAGTCACCCCTCCACCTTACACCCCCAATTCCAGACTCACACCTGTAATTCCCTCGAGGCTTGCCAGCAAACGTGACCCCCCATCCGCCCTGGCCCGCCTCCCGTGCACACACCATCTGCACCTACGTTGGGATGCTAGAATGCTGATGCATCTGAGTGTGTCCTTCCCGCCTCCTTCCTGTGGGGAGGGAGCCTTCCCTGGTCTGAGCTCATCAGCCATCTGGGTTGATCACGCACCCCTCATTGTTTTCATCAAAGGTGAGGGTATGGGGAGTGTGGTCTCACCCGAAAGGTGAGCCGGCTAGTCTACCCACGCTGGAAGTCACGACAGATGGGATCGGGTGCTGAACTCCTGTCCCTCAGCAGCTATCCCCTCTCCTCAGGGTCACCCTCCTACAGGCAGCCTCCTTGTCTGTCATGGTCATCCTGGCTGGGCCAGCCTTCTCCGTCCCGTCCTGGCCTTCCTGCTG
>NW_006159616.1:5925100-5925396 GCF_000334495.1 Tupaia belangeri chinensis | reverse complement strand
TAGGTTACTAAATGCATTTTGGCGTATATTTTCAGCTTATGATGGGTTTATCAGGACGTAACTCCATCACAGGTCAAGAAGCACCTGTATTTGCCTGTGGTCCCCTCTGCTGGAATGTCAGCTCTCGGAGGGCAGGGGCATGTCCATTGTCACCACCAGATCCAGTGCCTGGGATGGTGCCCAGTACAGAATAGAGCCTCAGCAAATATTTTTTCATTAATAAAGGCAAGGCAGGAAGAAGGAAGGAGAGAAAGTTTCTAAGAAGTTATTTTTTTTAACCCCGTATTTCTCAATTT